>NC_136621.1:45448664-45648664 GCF_933228915.1 Telmatherina bonti | reverse complement strand
CCCATTTGACCCTTTCCCTAAACCCCTAAGGGCACGGGGGGCCGTAACGACCTGAGGGCACACGGAAGGCAACAGCTTGCTGGGGCTGGTCCAAACTGCTTTTCGGGGGGGCCCCTCAATCCCCAAAAGGGCAAAAACTAATTGGACTCCTTCAAATTGTCAAACTCCCCCTAAAATGGCCATCCCCTAGCTCGTCACCCTAAAATTTACTATCCTGCCCAATAAGGTTTTCCTAACCCTAACCAATTCCACCCTCATAACTCACCTTTTAGAACTTACCCAATAATGTTTTCCTAACCCTAACCCTAGCTCACCTTTTTAGAACTTACTACCTTGCCGATAATGTTTTCCTAACCCTAACCAATTCAACCCTCATAGCTCAACCTTTTAGAACTAACTACCTTGCCCAATAATTCTTTCCTAACCCTAACCCCCTAACCCTAACCCTAACCCTTTTTTGAACTAACTACCTGGCCCGATAAACCTTTCCTAACCCTAACCAACTCCACCCTAATAAACTTTTCTAGAACTTACAACCTTACCCTGCAATACTTTCCTAAACCTAACCAACTTTCATCAATTAGTTACCTTAGTAACGTTTGCATAACCCTAAGTACTCATCCTTGTGCAAACTAAGAAAAAGACACATAGAATGTGTATTTGAAAGCAACACAAGAAGATGTGTAACTTTAAAACAACTCTAACCCCAATTGGCGATTGGACACACTCCGGGGCTTGATCAACCTCGGCAGGGCCTTCCTTGGGGGAGGGTGTCTAGTGATAATGGCCGAAACACCCTGTGATCCCGAGGTCCACTACTGATGATGTGTCCTAAAACTAAGGTAGTAGAAATCCAATTTTAATAACTAGAAACTAAACCAAGAGACAAAAAATACTTACCAATGTCTAGCAATGGAAAAAGAACATGAAAACAGACAAAATACTCACCCAAAACAACAAAACTCACCTTATACTGGCCAAAATACTAAATATTGCACTCCTTTAAAACAACAAAAGAAAGGTCCGACACAATCATAATATGCTCCTTGTTGAACCACACAGAGAAATGGAGCCCAGAGTGACAAGCGACGGCCCGTGCATTGCCTTTGGCTCCCTACTCAAACTGTTTCGGTTAATAAACTGACTCAGGGGGAGTCATCGAGAAATACTCCAATCCCTAACCAGCCTGAGCCTTTCGGACTACCAAGTTCCTTTTACTCTAAGGTGGTTCAATATTCCAAACTGATAGAACACCTCCTCCAACCCCTTGTTTCTTCAGAATCGAGGGGATGGTAGAATACAGGGTATGCCTAATCCGGCACGGTGATGGTTGATAGATGTAACCACATCTCCCACCACTGATCCCTGTCTCTGCTTGAACAACCTCGACTTCAACTCTTCTCTCACTTTTTCCCCTCTACACCTCCTCCAACCCCTTGTTTCTTCACAGAGTCGAGGGGATGGCAGGATGCAGGGTATGCCTAATCCGGCACGGTGATGGTTGATAGATGTAACCACATCTCCCACCACTGATCCCTGTCTCTGCTTGAACAACCTCGACTTCAACTCTTCTCTCACTTTTTCCCCTCTACACCTCCTCCAACCCCTTGTTTCTTCACAGAGTCGAGGGGATGGCAGGATGCAGGGTATGCCTAATCCGGCACGGTGATGGTTGATAGATGTAACCACATCTCCCACCACTGATCCCTGTCTCTGCTTGAACAACCTCGACTTCAACTCTTCTCTCACTTTTTCCCCTCTACACCTCCTCCAACCCCTTGTTTCTTCACAGAGTCGAGGGGATGGCAGGATGCAGGGTATGCCTAATCCGGCACGGTGATGGTTGATAGATGTAACCACATCTCCCACCACTGATCCCTGTCTCTGCTTGAACACCTCGACCTCAACACTTCTCACACTTTCTCCTCTCTGCTCCCCATTCCAGATTAACAATCCCAAAAACATCATCTGTGAAGAAAGGCAGAACCAATATCTTCAGCCCTGCTTGGGCAGATCGGAGTAACCTTACGGTGTCAACAACCGATCTGTTTACTGAAGGGTTCCGAGCAGGGAGTAAGTATGCGGCCCCCCTGGGTTCCGACTCCAGGAACAGCACGCAGGGTGTGGTGGTCCAGGGCATCAGGACCTGAAACGTAGCCCAGTCTTCTATGAGGTTTAGCCTCACCCATACACAGCCCATTTACACCACACACGACACCCATTTGACCCTTTCCCTAAACCCCTAAGGGCACGGGGGGCCGTAACGACCTGAGGGCACACGGAAGGCAACAGCTTGCTGGGGCTGGTCCAAACTGCTTTTCGGGGGGGCCCCTCAATCCCCAAAAGGGCAAAAACTAATTGGACTCCTTCAAATTGTCAAACTCCCCCTAAAATGGCCATCCCCTAGCTCGTCACCCTAAAATTTACTATCCTGCCCAATAAGGTTTTCCTAACCCTAACCAATTCCACCCTCATAACTCACCTTTTAGAACTTACCCAATAATGTTTTCCTAACCCTAACCCTAGCTCACCTTTTTAGAACTTACTACCTTGCCGATAATGTTTTCCTAACCCTAACCAATTCAACCCTCATAGCTCAACCTTTTAGAACTAACTACCTTGCCCAATAATTCTTTCCTAACCCTAACCAACTCCACCCTCATAACTCACCTTTTTTGAACTAACTACCTGGCCCGATAAACCTTTCCTAACCCTAACCAACTCCACCCTAATAAACTTTTCTAGAACTTACAACCTTACCCTGCAATACTTTCCTAAACCTAACCAACTTTCATCAATTAGTTACCTTAGTAACGTTTGCATAACCCTAAGTACTCATCCTTGTGCAAACTAAGAAAAAGACACATAGAATGTGTATTTGAAAGCAACACAAGAAGATGTGTAACTTTAAAACAACTCTAACCCCAATTGGCGATTGGACACACTCCGGGGCTTGATCAACCTCGGCAGGGCCTTCCTTGGGGGAGGGTGTCTAGTGATAATGGCCGAAACACCCTGTGATCCCGAGGTCCACTACTGATGATGTGTCCTAAAACTAAGGTAGTAGAAATCCAATTTTAATAACTAGAAACTAAACCAAGAGACAAAAAATACTTACCAATGTCTAGCAATGGAAAAAGAACATGAAAACAGACAAAATACTCACCCAAAACAACAAAACTCACCTTATACTGGCCAAAATACTAAATATTGCACTCCTTTAAAACAACAAAAGAAAGGTCCGACACAATCATAATATGCTCCTTGTTGAACCACACAGAGAAATGGAGCCCAGAGTGACAAGCGACGGCCCGTGCATTGCCTTTGGCTCCCTACTCAAACTGTTTCGGTTAATAAACTGACTCAGGGGGAGTCATCGAGAAATACTCCAATCCCTAACCAGCCTGAGCCTTTCGGACTACCAAGTTCCTTTTACTCTAAGGTGGTTCAATATTCCAAACTGATAGAACACCTCCTCCAACCCCTTGTTTCTTCAGAATCGAGGGGATGGTAGAATACAGGGTATGCCTAATCCGGCACGGTGATGGTTGATAGATGTAACCACATCTCCCACCACTGATCCCTGTCTCTGCTTGAACAACCTCGACTTCAACTCTTCTCTCACTTTTTCCCCTCTACACCTCCTCCAACCCCTTGTTTCTTCACAGAGTCGAGGGGATGGCAGGATGCAGGGTATGCCTAATCCGGCACGGTGATGGTTGATAGATGTAACCACATCTCCCACCACTGATCCCTGTCTCTGCTTGAACAACCTCGACTTCAACTCTTCTCTCACTTTTTCCCCTCTACACCTCCTCCAACCCCTTGTTTCTTCACAGAGTCGAGGGGATGGCAGGATGCAGGGTATGCCTAATCCGGCACGGTGATGGTTGATAGATGTAACCACATCTCCCACCACTGATCCCTGTCTCTGCTTGAACAACCTCGACTTCAACTCTTCTCTCACTTTTTCCCCTCTACACCTCCTCCAACCCCTTGTTTCTTCACAGAGTCGAGGGGATGGCAGGATGCAGGGTATGCCTAATCCGGCACGGTGATGGTTGATAGATGTAACCACATCTCCCACCACTGATCCCTGTCTCTGCTTGAACACCTCGACCTCAACACTTCTCACACTTTCTCCTCTCTGCTCCCCATTCCAGATTAACAATCCCAAAAACATCATCTGTGAAGAAAGGCAGAACCAATATCTTCAGCCCTGCTTGGGCAGATCGGAGTAACCTTACGGTGTCAACAACCGATCTGTTTACTGAAGGGTTCCGAGCAGGGAGTAAGTATGCGGCCCCCCTGGGTTCCGACTCCAGGAACAGCACGCAGGGTGTGGTGGTCCAGGGCATCAGGACCTGAAACGTAGCCCAGTCTTCTATGAGGTTTAGCCTCACCCATACACAGCCCATTTACACCACACACGACACCCATTTGACCCTTTCCCTAAACCCCTAAGGGCACGGGGGGCCGTAACGACCTGAGGGCACACGGAAGGCAACAGCTTGCTGGGGCTGGTCCAAACTGCTTTTCGGGGGGGCCCCTCAATCCCCAAAAGGGCAAAAACTAATTGGACTCCTTCAAATTGTCAAACTCCCCCTAAAATGGCCATCCCCTAGCTCGTCACCCTAAAATTTACTATCCTGCCCAATAAGGTTTTCCTAACCCTAACCAATTCCACCCTCATAACTCACCTTTTAGAACTTACCCAATAATGTTTTCCTAACCCTAACCCTAGCTCACCTTTTTAGAACTTACTACCTTGCCGATAATGTTTTCCTAACCCTAACCAATTCAACCCTCATAGCTCAACCTTTTAGAACTAACTACCTTGCCCAATAATTCTTTCCTAACCCTAACCAACTCCACCCTCATAACTCACCTTTTTTGAACTAACTACCTGGCCCGATAAACCTTTCCTAACCCTAACCAACTCCACCCTAATAAACTTTTCTAGAACTTACAACCTTACCCTGCAATACTTTCCTAAACCTAACCAACTTTCATCAATTAGTTACCTTAGTAACGTTTGCATAACCCTAAGTACTCATCCTTGTGCAAACTAAGAAAAAGACACATAGAATGTGTATTTGAAAGCAACACAAGAAGATGTGTAACTTTAAAACAACTCTAACCCCAATTGGCGATTGGACACACTCCGGGGCTTGATCAACCTCGGCAGGGCCTTCCTTGGGGGAGGGTGTCTAGTGATAATGGCCGAAACACCCTGTGATCCCGAGGTCCACTACTGATGATGTGTCCTAAAACTAAGGTAGTAGAAATCCAATTTTAATAACTAGAAACTAAACCAAGAGACAAAAAATACTTACCAATGTCTAGCAATGGAAAAAGAACATGAAAACAGACAAAATACTCACCCAAAACAACAAAACTCACCTTATACTGGCCAAAATACTAAATATTGCACTCCTTTAAAACAACAAAAGAAAGGTCCGACACAATCATAATATGCTCCTTGTTGAACCACACAGAGAAATGGAGCCCAGAGTGACAAGCGACGGCCCGTGCATTGCCTTTGGCTCCCTACTCAAACTGTTTCGGTTAATAAACTGACTCAGGGGGAGTCATCGAGAAATACTCCAATCCCTAACCAGCCTGAGCCTTTCGGACTACCAAGTTCCTTTTACTCTAAGGTGGTTCAATATTCCAAACTGATAGAACACCTCCTCCAACCCCTTGTTTCTTCAGAATCGAGGGGATGGTAGAATACAGGGTATGCCTAATCCGGCACGGTGATGGTTGATAGATGTAACCACATCTCCCACCACTGATCCCTGTCTCTGCTTGAACAACCTCGACTTCAACTCTTCTCTCACTTTTTCCCCTCTACACCTCCTCCAACCCCTTGTTTCTTCACAGAGTCGAGGGGATGGCAGGATGCAGGGTATGCCTAATCCGGCACGGTGATGGTTGATAGATGTAACCACATCTCCCACCACTGATCCCTGTCTCTGCTTGAACAACCTCGACTTCAACTCTTCTCTCACTTTTTCCCCTCTACACCTCCTCCAACCCCTTGTTTCTTCACAGAGTCGAGGGGATGGCAGGATGCAGGGTATGCCTAATCCGGCACGGTGATGGTTGATAGATGTAACCACATCTCCCACCACTGATCCCTGTCTCTGCTTGAACAACCTCGACTTCAACTCTTCTCTCACTTTTTCCCCTCTACACCTCCTCCAACCCCTTGTTTCTTCACAGAGTCGAGGGGATGGCAGGATGCAGGGTATGCCTAATCCGGCACGGTGATGGTTGATAGATGTAACCACATCTCCCACCACTGATCCCTGTCTCTGCTTGAACACCTCGACCTCAACACTTCTCACACTTTCTCCTCTCTGCTCCCCATTCCAGATTAACAATCCCAAAAACATCATCTGTGAAGAAAGGCAGAACCAATATCTTCAGCCCTGCTTGGGCAGATCGGAGTAACCTTACGGTGTCAACAACCGATCTGTTTACTGAAGGGTTCCGAGCAGGGAGTAAGTATGCGGCCCCCCTGGGTTCCGACTCCAGGAACAGCACGCAGGGTGTGGTGGTCCAGGGCATCAGGACCTGAAACGTAGCCCAGTCTTCTATGAGGTTTAGCCTCACCCATACACAGCCCATTTACACCACACACGACACCCATTTGACCCTTTCCCTAAACCCCTAAGGGCACGGGGGGCCGTAACGACCTGAGGGCACACGGAAGGCAACAGCTTGCTGGGGCTGGTCCAAACTGCTTTTCGGGGGGGCCCCTCAATCCCCAAAAGGGCAAAAACTAATTGGACTCCTTCAAATTGTCAAACTCCCCCTAAAATGGCCATCCCCTAGCTCGTCACCCTAAAATTTACTATCCTGCCCAATAAGGTTTTCCTAACCCTAACCAATTCCACCCTCATAACTCACCTTTTAGAACTTACCCAATAATGTTTTCCTAACCCTAACCCTAGCTCACCTTTTTAGAACTTACTACCTTGCCGATAATGTTTTCCTAACCCTAACCAATTCAACCCTCATAGCTCAACCTTTTAGAACTAACTACCTTGCCCAATAATTCTTTCCTAACCCTAACCAACTCCACCCTCATAACTCACCTTTTTTGAACTAACTACCTGGCCCGATAAACCTTTCCTAACCCTAACCAACTCCACCCTAATAAACTTTTCTAGAACTTACAACCTTACCCTGCAATACTTTCCTAAACCTAACCAACTTTCATCAATTAGTTACCTTAGTAACGTTTGCATAACCCTAAGTACTCATCCTTGTGCAAACTAAGAAAAAGACACATAGAATGTGTATTTGAAAGCAACACAAGAAGATGTGTAACTTTAAAACAACTCTAACCCCAATTGGCGATTGGACACACTCCGGGGCTTGATCAACCTCGGCAGGGCCTTCCTTGGGGGAGGGTGTCTAGTGATAATGGCCGAAACACCCTGTGATCCCGAGGTCCACTACTGATGATGTGTCCTAAAACTAAGGTAGTAGAAATCCAATTTTAATAACTAGAAACTAAACCAAGAGACAAAAAATACTTACCAATGTCTAGCAATGGAAAAAGAACATGAAAACAGACAAAATACTCACCCAAAACAACAAAACTCACCTTATACTGGCCAAAATACTAAATATTGCACTCCTTTAAAACAACAAAAGAAAGGTCCGACACAATCATAATATGCTCCTTGTTGAACCACACAGAGAAATGGAGCCCAGAGTGACAAGCGACGGCCCGTGCATTGCCTTTGGCTCCCTACTCAAACTGTTTCGGTTAATAAACTGACTCAGGGGGAGTCATCGAGAAATACTCCAATCCCTAACCAGCCTGAGCCTTTCGGACTACCAAGTTCCTTTTACTCTAAGGTGGTTCAATATTCCAAACTGATAGAACACCTCCTCCAACCCCTTGTTTCTTCAGAATCGAGGGGATGGTAGAATACAGGGTATGCCTAATCCGGCACGGTGATGGTTGATAGATGTAACCACATCTCCCACCACTGATCCCTGTCTCTGCTTGAACAACCTCGACTTCAACTCTTCTCTCACTTTTTCCCCTCTACACCTCCTCCAACCCCTTGTTTCTTCACAGAGTCGAGGGGATGGCAGGATGCAGGGTATGCCTAATCCGGCACGGTGATGGTTGATAGATGTAACCACATCTCCCACCACTGATCCCTGTCTCTGCTTGAACAACCTCGACTTCAACTCTTCTCTCACTTTTTCCCCTCTACACCTCCTCCAACCCCTTGTTTCTTCACAGAGTCGAGGGGATGGCAGGATGCAGGGTATGCCTAATCCGGCACGGTGATGGTTGATAGATGTAACCACATCTCCCACCACTGATCCCTGTCTCTGCTTGAACAACCTCGACTTCAACTCTTCTCTCACTTTTTCCCCTCTACACCTCCTCCAACCCCTTGTTTCTTCACAGAGTCGAGGGGATGGCAGGATGCAGGGTATGCCTAATCCGGCACGGTGATGGTTGATAGATGTAACCACATCTCCCACCACTGATCCCTGTCTCTGCTTGAACACCTCGACCTCAACACTTCTCACACTTTCTCCTCTCTGCTCCCCATTCCAGATTAACAATCCCAAAAACATCATCTGTGAAGAAAGGCAGAACCAATATCTTCAGCCCTGCTTGGGCAGATCGGAGTAACCTTACGGTGTCAACAACCGATCTGTTTACTGAAGGGTTCCGAGCAGGGAGTAAGTATGCGGCCCCCCTGGGTTCCGACTCCAGGAACAGCACGCAGGGTGTGGTGGTCCAGGGCATCAGGACCTGAAACGTAGCCCAGTCTTCTATGAGGTTTAGCCTCACCCATACACAGCCCATTTACACCACACACGACACCCATTTGACCCTTTCCCTAAACCCCTAAGGGCACGGGGGGCCGTAACGACCTGAGGGCACACGGAAGGCAACAGCTTGCTGGGGCTGGTCCAAACTGCTTTTCGGGGGGGCCCCTCAATCCCCAAAAGGGCAAAAACTAATTGGACTCCTTCAAATTGTCAAACTCCCCCTAAAATGGCCATCCCCTAGCTCGTCACCCTAAAATTTACTATCCTGCCCAATAAGGTTTTCCTAACCCTAACCAATTCCACCCTCATAACTCACCTTTTAGAACTTACCCAATAATGTTTTCCTAACCCTAACCCTAGCTCACCTTTTTAGAACTTACTACCTTGCCGATAATGTTTTCCTAACCCTAACCAATTCAACCCTCATAGCTCAACCTTTTAGAACTAACTACCTTGCCCAATAATTCTTTCCTAACCCTAACCAACTCCACCCTCATAACTCACCTTTTTTGAACTAACTACCTGGCCCGATAAACCTTTCCTAACCCTAACCAACTCCACCCTAATAAACTTTTCTAGAACTTACAACCTTACCCTGCAATACTTTCCTAAACCTAACCAACTTTCATCAATTAGTTACCTTAGTAACGTTTGCATAACCCTAAGTACTCATCCTTGTGCAAACTAAGAAAAAGACACATAGAATGTGTATTTGAAAGCAACACAAGAAGATGTGTAACTTTAAAACAACTCTAACCCCAATTGGCGATTGGACACACTCCGGGGCTTGATCAACCTCGGCAGGGCCTTCCTTGGGGGAGGGTGTCTAGTGATAATGGCCGAAACACCCTGTGATCCCGAGGTCCACTACTGATGATGTGTCCTAAAACTAAGGTAGTAGAAATCCAATTTTAATAACTAGAAACTAAACCAAGAGACAAAAAATACTTACCAATGTCTAGCAATGGAAAAAGAACATGAAAACAGACAAAATACTCACCCAAAACAACAAAACTCACCTTATACTGGCCAAAATACTAAATATTGCACTCCTTTAAAACAACAAAAGAAAGGTCCGACACAATCATAATATGCTCCTTGTTGAACCACACAGAGAAATGGAGCCCAGAGTGACAAGCGACGGCCCGTGCATTGCCTTTGGCTCCCTACTCAAACTGTTTCGGTTAATAAACTGACTCAGGGGGAGTCATCGAGAAATACTCCAATCCCTAACCAGCCTGAGCCTTTCGGACTACCAAGTTCCTTTTACTCTAAGGTGGTTCAATATTCCAAACTGATAGAACACCTCCTCCAACCCCTTGTTTCTTCAGAATCGAGGGGATGGTAGAATACAGGGTATGCCTAATCCGGCACGGTGATGGTTGATAGATGTAACCACATCTCCCACCACTGATCCCTGTCTCTGCTTGAACAACCTCGACTTCAACTCTTCTCTCACTTTTTCCCCTCTACACCTCCTCCAACCCCTTGTTTCTTCACAGAGTCGAGGGGATGGCAGGATGCAGGGTATGCCTAATCCGGCACGGTGATGGTTGATAGATGTAACCACATCTCCCACCACTGATCCCTGTCTCTGCTTGAACAACCTCGACTTCAACTCTTCTCTCACTTTTTCCCCTCTACACCTCCTCCAACCCCTTGTTTCTTCACAGAGTCGAGGGGATGGCAGGATGCAGGGTATGCCTAATCCGGCACGGTGATGGTTGATAGATGTAACCACATCTCCCACCACTGATCCCTGTCTCTGCTTGAACAACCTCGACTTCAACTCTTCTCTCACTTTTTCCCCTCTACACCTCCTCCAACCCCTTGTTTCTTCACAGAGTCGAGGGGATGGCAGGATGCAGGGTATGCCTAATCCGGCACGGTGATGGTTGATAGATGTAACCACATCTCCCACCACTGATCCCTGTCTCTGCTTGAACACCTCGACCTCAACACTTCTCACACTTTCTCCTCTCTGCTCCCCATTCCAGATTAACAATCCCAAAAACATCATCTGTGAAGAAAGGCAGAACCAATATCTTCAGCCCTGCTTGGGCAGATCGGAGTAACCTTACGGTGTCAACAACCGATCTGTTTACTGAAGGGTTCCGAGCAGGGAGTAAGTATGCGGCCCCCCTGGGTTCCGACTCCAGGAACAGCACGCAGGGTGTGGTGGTCCAGGGCATCAGGACCTGAAACGTAGCCCAGTCTTCTATGAGGTTTAGCCTCACCCATACACAGCCCATTTACACCACACACGACACCCATTTGACCCTTTCCCTAAACCCCTAAGGGCACGGGGGGCCGTAACGACCTGAGGGCACACGGAAGGCAACAGCTTGCTGGGGCTGGTCCAAACTGCTTTTCGGGGGGGCCCCTCAATCCCCAAAAGGGCAAAAACTAATTGGACTCCTTCAAATTGTCAAACTCCCCCTAAAATGGCCATCCCCTAGCTCGTCACCCTAAAATTTACTATCCTGCCCAATAAGGTTTTCCTAACCCTAACCAATTCCACCCTCATAACTCACCTTTTAGAACTTACCCAATAATGTTTTCCTAACCCTAACCCTAGCTCACCTTTTTAGAACTTACTACCTTGCCGATAATGTTTTCCTAACCCTAACCAATTCAACCCTCATAGCTCAACCTTTTAGAACTAACTACCTTGCCCAATAATTCTTTCCTAACCCTAACCAACTCCACCCTCATAACTCACCTTTTTTGAACTAACTACCTGGCCCGATAAACCTTTCCTAACCCTAACCAACTCCACCCTAATAAACTTTTCTAGAACTTACAACCTTACCCTGCAATACTTTCCTAAACCTAACCAACTTTCATCAATTAGTTACCTTAGTAACGTTTGCATAACCCTAAGTACTCATCCTTGTGCAAACTAAGAAAAAGACACATAGAATGTGTATTTGAAAGCAACACAAGAAGATGTGTAACTTTAAAACAACTCTAACCCCAATTGGCGATTGGACACACTCCGGGGCTTGATCAACCTCGGCAGGGCCTTCCTTGGGGGAGGGTGTCTAGTGATAATGGCCGAAACACCCTGTGATCCCGAGGTCCACTACTGATGATGTGTCCTAAAACTAAGGTAGTAGAAATCCAATTTTAATAACTAGAAACTAAACCAAGAGACAAAAAATACTTACCAATGTCTAGCAATGGAAAAAGAACATGAAAACAGACAAAATACTCACCCAAAACAACAAAACTCACCTTATACTGGCCAAAATACTAAATATTGCACTCCTTTAAAACAACAAAAGAAAGGTCCGACACAATCATAATATGCTCCTTGTTGAACCACACAGAGAAATGGAGCCCAGAGTGACAAGCGACGGCCCGTGCATTGCCTTTGGCTCCCTACTCAAACTGTTTCGGTTAATAAACTGACTCAGGGGGAGTCATCGAGAAATACTCCAATCCCTAACCAGCCTGAGCCTTTCGGACTACCAAGTTCCTTTTACTCTAAGGTGGTTCAATATTCCAAACTGATAGAACACCTCCTCCAACCCCTTGTTTCTTCAGAATCGAGGGGATGGTAGAATACAGGGTATGCCTAATCCGGCACGGTGATGGTTGATAGATGTAACCACATCTCCCACCACTGATCCCTGTCTCTGCTTGAACAACCTCGACTTCAACTCTTCTCTCACTTTTTCCCCTCTACACCTCCTCCAACCCCTTGTTTCTTCACAGAGTCGAGGGGATGGCAGGATGCAGGGTATGCCTAATCCGGCACGGTGATGGTTGATAGATGTAACCACATCTCCCACCACTGATCCCTGTCTCTGCTTGAACAACCTCGACTTCAACTCTTCTCTCACTTTTTCCCCTCTACACCTCCTCCAACCCCTTGTTTCTTCACAGAGTCGAGGGGATGGCAGGATGCAGGGTATGCCTAATCCGGCACGGTGATGGTTGATAGATGTAACCACATCTCCCACCACTGATCCCTGTCTCTGCTTGAACAACCTCGACTTCAACTCTTCTCTCACTTTTTCCCCTCTACACCTCCTCCAACCCCTTGTTTCTTCACAGAGTCGAGGGGATGGCAGGATGCAGGGTATGCCTAATCCGGCACGGTGATGGTTGATAGATGTAACCACATCTCCCACCACTGTTCCCTGTCTCTGCTTGAACAACCTCGACTTCAACTCTTCTCTCACTTTTTCCCCTCTACACCTCCTCCAACCCCTTGTTTCTTCACAGAGTCGAGGGGATGGCAGGATGCAGGGTATGCCTAATCCGGCACGGTGATGGTTGATAGATGTAACCACATCTCCCACCACTGATCCCTGTCTCTGCTTGAACACCTCGACCTCAACACTTCTCACACTTTCTCCTCTCTGCTCCCCATTCCAGATTAACGATCCCAAAAACATCATCTGTGAAGAAAGGCAGAACCAATATCTTCAGCCCTGCTTGGGCAGATCGGAGTAACCTTACGGTGTCAACAACCGATCTGTTTACTGAAGGGTTCCGAGCAGGGAGTAAGTATGCGGCCCCCCTGGGTTCCGACTCCAGGAACAGCACGCAGGGTGTGGTGGTCCAGGGCATCAGGACCTGAAACGTAGCCCAGTCTTCTATGAGGTTTAGCCTCACCCATACACAGCCCATTTACACCACACACGACACCCATTTGACCCTTTCCCTAAACCCCTATGGGCACGGGGGGCCGTAACGACCTGAGGGCACACGGAAGGCAACAGCTTGCTGGGGCTGGTCCAAACTGCTTTTCGGGGGGGCCCCTCAATCCCCAAAAGGGCAAAAACTAATTGGACTCCTTCAAATTGTCAAACTCCCCCTAAAATGGCCATCCCCTAGCTCGTCACCCTAAAATTTACTATCTTGCCCAATAAGGTTTTCCTAACCCTAACCAATTCCACCCTCATAACTCACCTTTTAGAACTTACCCAATAATGTTTTCCTAACCCTAACCCTAGCTCACCTTTTTAGAACTTACTACCTTGCCGATAATGTTTTCCTAACCCTAACCAATTCAACCCTCATAGCCCAACCTTTTAGAACTAACTACCTTGCCCAATAATTCTTTCCTAACCCTAACCAACTCCACCCTCATAACTCACCTCTTTAGAACTAACTACCTGGCCCGATAAACCTTTCCTAACCCTAACCAACTCCACCCTAATAAACTTTTCTAGAACTTACAACCTTACCCTGCAATACTTTCCTAAACCTAACAAACTTTCATCAGTTAGTTACCTTAGTAATGTTTGCTTAACCCTAAGTACTCATCCTTGTGCAAACTAAGAAAAAGACACATAGAATGTGTATTTGAAAGACTTTAAAGCAACACAAGAAGATGTGTAACTTTAAAACAACTCTAACCCCAATTGGCGATTGGACACACTCCGGGGCTTGATCAACCTCGGCAGGGCCTTCCTTGGGGGAGGGTGTCTAGTGATAATGGCCGAAACACCCTGTGATCCCGAGGTCCACTACTGATGATGTGTCCTAAAACTAAGGTAAAAGAAAACCAATTTTAATAGCTAGAAACTGAACCAAGAGACCAAAAAATACTTAACCAATGTTGAGCAATGGAAAAAGAACCTGAAAAAAGAAAAGATACTCACCCAAAACAACAAAACTTACCTTATACTGACCAAAATAATAAACAATATGCTCCTTGTTGAACCACACAGAGTGATAATGGCCGAAACACCCTGTGATCTCGAGGTCCACTACTGAGGATGTGTCCTAAAACTAAGGTAAAAGAAAACCAATTTTAATAACTAGAAACTGAACCAAGAGACCAAAAAATACTTACCAATGTTGAGCAATGGAAAAAGAACCTGAAAAAAGAGAAAATTCTCACCCAAAACAACAAAACTCACCTTATACTGACCAAAATAATAAATATTGCACTTCCTAAAAACAAAAAAAAGCAAATCCATCACAATCATAATATGCTCCTTGTTGAACCACACAGAGAAATGGAGCCCAGAGTGACAAGCGACGGCCCGTGCATTGCCTTTGGCTCCCTACTCAAACTGTTTCGGTTAATAAACTGACTCAGGGGGAGTCATCGAGAAATACTCCAACCCCTAACCCTAACCCTAACCCTAACCCTAACCCCTAACCCTAACCCTAACCCTAACCCTAACCCCTAACCCTAACCCTAACCCTAACCCTAACCCTAACCAACATAATCATAAAACCGGCAGATAAAGGTTCTAAAATTGTTATTTTAGATAGACAACAATACCTTTTCGAAGCCAATAGACAACTCACGGATTCAAAATACTATAAACCCATCACAGAAACCGTACAATTACACGCCCAGTCACAAATCAGAAGCATCATTCATTCCCTCTATCAGCGCAAACTCATCACAGCCAAACAGAGGGATTATCTATTTGGACCGGATCAACCACGCCCCCGACAGTTTTACCTTCTACCAAAAATCCATAAAGACCCCTCCACTTGGACCATTCCCTCTGAGGTTCCTCCCGGCCGTCCCATTGTCTCGGACTGTGGTAGCTCCACTTACAACATCTCTCAGTACATAGACCACTTTTTAGGCCCCCTCTCCACAAAACATCCCAGTTATATAAAGGACACCTATCATTTTCTCAACATAATCAGACCCATGGCGGTCCCAAATAAGGCCTTCTTGTTTACCCTGGATATTGATAGCCTTTACACAAACATAAATACTCAACACGGCCTACAAACCATTCATTCTATTTTCCACAGATACCCAGACCACAATAGACCAGACAGACATATTTTGGACCTCCTCAAAATTTGTCTTACCAACAACGACTTCACGTTCAATAATAAACTATACTTACAGATTCATGGGACCGCCATGGGCCAAAGATTTGCACCTTCATATGCAAACATCTACATGAGTGAGTGGGAGCGAGGAGCCCTCGCCAAGTGTCCCCATAAACCTCTGCTCTTTCTTAGATTTCTAGATGATATCATAGGTATATGGCATCATGACATTTCTCTCTTCCAACAGTTTTTGGACATCCTCAATAACCATCATCCATCCATCAAACTCAAATCCACCATTGATCCCCACCAAGTTAATTTTCTTGACACTACAGTATATTTCGAACCCTCCAATAATTCATACAATCGCCTATTTACAAAAGTTTTCTTCAAGGCTACGGACACACATGCACTTCTCCATAAATCCAGTTATCATCCCAAACACACCTTCCGGGGTATCATCAAATCTCAGATCATCCGTTTTCACCGCATCTGTTCCAAACCCTCGGATTTCTCACACGCCACTCAAACTCTCTTCAAAGCCCTCAGACACAGAGGCTATTCCAAACGCTTTCTGCGAAAAATAAAAAACGCCACTTTGGCAGCACTCGCTCCCACTCACTCTCCCAACTCTTCACAACACTCATACCCCCCCAGGGGGAGGCAACCACTACCCAACGATTCCACACCCTTTTCCACTAACCCCAACCATTTCCCATCCCTTTTCTCCGTCCCTAACCCTAAGCCCCTCCCTCTCTTTTCCACTCCCACACACTCTGCTGACCCATCGTCCCTCTTCCCCAACCCCAACCCCAACCTCCCGCCTTCCTTCCCTTTCTCTTCCACCCCCACACACTCTCTTGACCTACCGCCCCCCTTCTCTAACCCTAACCCTAACCCACCCCTTCCATCCATCCCCAACCCCAACCTCCCGCCTTCCTTCCCTTTCTCTTCCACCCCCACACACTCTCTTGACCTACCGCCCCCCTTCTCTAACCCTAACCCTAACCCACCCCTTCCATCCATCCCTAACCCCAACCTCCCACCTTCCTTCCCTTTCTCCTCCACCCCCACACACTCTCTTGACCTACCACCCCCCTTCTCTAACCCTAACCATTCCCCACCCCTTCAATCCATCCCTGACCCCAACCCCCTCCCTTTCCTCCCTCTCTTTTCCATCCCCACACACTCCCCTGACCTACCTTCCCCCTTTTCTAACCCTAACCACTCCCCACCCCCTTCTGGCTCCCCTAACCCCCTCCCGTCCCTACCTCTCCTTTCCATGCCCCAACACTCCCCTGACCTGCCTCCCTCTTCAAACCTTAACCATCCCCCACCCCCTTCTTCCTCCCCTAACCCTAACCCTTCCCTACCTTTTCTTTCCATCCCCCAACACTCCCCTGACCTGCCCCCCTCTTCTAACCCTAACCACCCCCCACCCCTTTCTTCCTCTCCTAACCCCGTGCCTTCCTTACCTCTCCTTTCCATCCCCCAACACTCCCCTGATCAGGCCCCCTCTTCTAGTCCTAACCATTCCTCGCTCCCTCTTTCCTCCCCCAACCCCAATTATTCCCCTCCTTTACCTTCTCTATCTGTGCACCTTACCACTGACCCCTTCCTTGCAGAACCTGACCTGGACCCATCCCACTCCCCAACACAACCTACCCCTATTGCCCTCACCCTTACTAGCTGCTCCCCAGCACAAGGGATCGGCCCCATTCCTCAGCACTCCACCTCCCCGCTCAAACTTCTTCCGTTTGTCAGCACCTTCTCTCACAGATTCACAACCCTTCACAAAACTATTAAGTCCCACTTCCAGGACCTGAGACTCCAATATCCACCAGTCCATAATTATAGATTCATCACAGCCTATAGGAAAAACTCAAATCTCCAAAACATTCTGGTTCACTCAGCTTTCACTGAAAATAGAAAAACGGCCCCCACACAATATGAGCACTTATACATTTCTCGTAAATTTATTTCCAACCCCCATAGTGGCAAAAGTCTACCCGTATCTCTCACCCATTCCTTGCAATCTAGAAATACAGTCTATGCCATCATCTGCACAGTCTGCAATAAACTTTACATAGGGGAAACCCGACATTCCATCCTCACCCGTCTCAAACAGCACCTGTACAACATTGGGGAAGGTAGACTATCCACCCCCTTAGTCAATCATTTTCAGCTACACCCAGTTCACAATCTCAGAATCTCCGGCTTGGAATCTAATGACAGATGGTCTACATACCAACGGAAAAGAGCAGAAAAACACTGGATCCACACACTAGCAACACTCACCCCACATGGACTGAACCTAGCATCATAACATCCTCTGATATCTCCATTACTTCAACAGTGCCTTCCTTTGGTCATTCCTTTCTCCTCTCAGCATTTCTTTCTCCTCCACTTTGCCCCTCCCCTCAGGGGTGGACATCTCCCGCTGCGCCGGGGGACCAAAACATCCCCTCTGGTGCACCTGGGAGAGGTCCACCCCACATTCTCCCCCCCTTTTTTTTTTTTTTTTTTTTTTTTTTTTTTTTTTATTTCAGTACAGCTCTCTGGGGCAGGTGTCCTCCACTGTGCCAGGGGATTGAACCAGGTCCCTCTGGCTCACCTGGTGGGCACCTGCCCCATTTGGCCAACAACATTGCTCCCTTACCACAATCACTCACATTATAATTCCTCTCCCCTTCTTTACAGATAAAACATTGTTTATTTCTTTTTGATGCAGTGCCCCCCCCTTTTCTTTCGGTGCGGCTCTCTGGGGCGGGCTTCCGCCACGGTGCCGGGGGATCGAACCAGGTCCCTCTGGCTCTCTTGGCGGGCGCCCGCCCCATTCTGCCACCAACATGGTCAACAGCTCCACCTATTAAATATCAACCACTACACAACTACTACAACCCTTGCAATAATTTCCAAGTCAGTAGGCCAGTGCCATAAACCATAAACATGGTAACCCTGAACCCCAACCCCAACCCTAACCCTAACCCTAACCCTTAACCCTAACCCTTAACCCTAACCCTTAACCCTAAACCCTAAACCCTAAACCCTAAACCCTAACCCAATGATAGATGGACTACCAGACAGCGTAAAAGAGCAGAAAGACACTGGATTCACACATTACTAACACTCACTCCATATGGCCTCAACATAGCCCCATAATTTTTTTTTTTTTTTTTTTCTCCCAGAAAGTCCCCCCCCTTCTTTTCTAAGTAGCAATTTTCCCCTTCATGGACAGTTAAAAGCATTCCTTGTCCCAACATCCCTCACGAGCATTCCCTGGGGTTGGCATCGCTCGCCGCGCTGAGGAATCGAACTGTTCCCTGTTGCGTGGCGGGCAGATGTCAACCCCATTTTGCCAATCACACTGTTGACCTCCACACACCTAATTTGGTATTCATTGTTCCCCTCGCCTTTTATCTATTTTTTTTTTTTTTTCTTTTTTTTTCAAAAATATTCATCCTCTCCAACTCTCTGGGGCTGGCATTGCCCGCCGCACTGGGGAGTCGAACCGCTCCTGCCGGTGCGGCGGGCAGATGTCGGCCCTACTTTGCCATTAACATTGTTGATTCACATACACCCAAACTGGTATTCATTGTTTCCCTCCTATCCTCCTTTTTTTTTTTTTTTTTTTTTTTTTTTTTCCAATAAACAATTCACCCTACTTTTACTCAATTTTCCCTCCCAGAACTCAATTTTTGTTCCATAAGATGATTTCTTATTCACTGCCATCACATACCTTACAATATCTCCCAAGTCAGTAGGCCAGTGCATTGAACCATAGTTATGGTAACCCCAAACCCCAACCCTAACCCCAACCCTAACCCTGCCCGTGCCACTGACTGGGACCTGGTTTTCTTCATTATTTATCAATCTGTTCTCTAAATAAATGGAAAATGAATTCCTTCCCTCAGGGAGAGTTCTGGGTCCTTTTAATTTCCCCCCCCTTTTTTTATTTTTTTGATGCCCTTGGCAGATGGTTTTTGTTTGTCCTTGGAGACTTGTTTGGTCACCCTGGGACAGCCATATTTTGCCATACCCAGGGAATTGAACCACCCCTGCCTACTTGGCAGGTAAATGTCCAACCTGTGGTGCCACCAACACAGATGACAAGCTGACACATACGCAGTTTTTTTCCTTTTTCTTTCCCCCCCCCCTTTTTTTTTTTTTTTTTTTTTTTTTTCTTTTTTCCTCCCAACCAATCCCTACTCTCTCTCAAATTTGAAATCTAGCAATTATCCTATAGCCTTCCAACTCTGATCTTAGCCCCACCCTGGAATTCCTCCTCCTCCAGTCATTCCAGTTTGGGGATGGTGACATCACCACTACCCATCCCCTGACTATATATATCAGTTGCTGAGGCCAGCGCCCCCCTTTATACCTCTGATGAAGCAGCATCCCTGCGAAACGTCAGGTTTTACACTGCTCTACTGGACCCTCACCCTTGGTATTTTTTTAAAAAAGTTTTTAGTGTGCCTAGTCACACACTTGTTTTAAATGTTTTTATAGCCCTTGTTGGTTTTATTCGGTTTTTATTGTTTTTGACTAATAAAGCTAGTTTTTAATCGTTGGTGGGGCCTGGCCTCTGGGCCCTCTCAGCCTCCCATAAATTTTTTTTTTTTTTTTTTCCCCCCCATAAACAAATTTCCCCTTTATAGTCAGTTAACAGCATTCCATGTCTCAATATCTCTCACAAACACTCCCTGGGGTTGGCATTGCTTGCCACACTGGGGAATAGAACTGTTCCTTGTTGTGTGGCAGGCAGATGTCAACCCCATTTTGCCAATCACACGGTTGACTTACACACACCTAACCTGGTAATTATTGTTCCCCCCGCTTTTTTTATTTTTTATTTTTATTTTTATTTTTTTTCTTAAAAACATTCATCGTCCAACTTTCTGGGGCTGGCGTTTCCTGCCACACTGGGGAGTTGAACCACTCCCATCTATGTGGCTGGCGGATGCCTGCCCCACTTTGCCATCAACATCGTTGACTTCTTTATACCCAAATTGGTATACATTGTTTCCTTCTTTTCCCCTTTTTTTTTTTTTTTTTTTTTTTTTCATATAAACAATCCACCTTACTTTTACTCAATTTTCCCTCCCAGAACTCAACTTCCGTTCCACAAGCCAACCTTTTATTCACTGTCATCACATACTTCAGGATATCTCCCAAGTCAGTAGGCCAGTGCCTTGAGCCATATTCATGGTAACCCCAAACCCCAACCCTAACCCTAAACCTAACCCTTAGAGCAGTAATCAGTACCCTCATACTCATAATCCAACTTTTGGATTTAATTATTCACATTGAGTGGATGTGATAATTTTGAAACTGCCTTCAAGTTCCTGTTTATATCTAGAAAAGAATAAATTGGCAACATTGTTTATGATTTATTCTAATTTCCCTTTGGAGATTAATAAAGTATTTTTCTGTTAATTTAACTTCATTTCAGGATGATTATGACAGTTTCACAGATCAGTTGATTATTTGTTTGCTTCATTGATTAAATTCCAACATGTTCTAATCTTTATAAGTGCAATAAAATGAAACCATTAACTGAAAAAGTGGTCTGTTATCACATCCTGTTATTTACACTGATCCAAAGTCCACAGAACAAACTCATATCACTGGCCAGAGGTCAAAGGTTACTGTTGCAGAAGAACTGATTCTGCTGAGATTGCAGAACATGCAGAAATATCTCCAGAGCAGAAATGTGAAAAAGGAGGAAGGAAGATTTCACAATGAGCTGCAGAGACGACTCGCCCAGAATTTACTGAGAACACTCAAATAACTCAACATGGAGATAAGCTGACAGTTTTATCAAAAAAAAACAAAAAAACAAAAACATCTGGAGAGAGCAAATACCTGGAGAAGTAAACATCTGGAGACAGCAAATACCTGGAGAAGTAAACTTCTGGAGAGAATAAATACCTGGAGAAATAAACATCTGGAGAGAGCAAATACCTGGAGAAGTAAACTTCTGGAGAGAGCAAATACCTGGAGAAATAAACATCTGGAGAGAGTAAATACCTGGAGAAGTAAACTTCTGGAGAGAGTAAATACCTGGAGAGACATATAAAAGGATATTTATTTTTCACAGAAACATAATAGATTCTAAGCATTTCAAAGAAAACATCTGTAGAGCCAAACATTTGTTGTAAATACACATGCTGATGAAGTAACCATGAGCAGAATCAAATGTTTGGAATAAATAAATATCTGGACTCAAGGAAATCTGGAGACTGAAATATTTGGAACAAATGAACATCTGGAGAAAACCCACATCACAAAAGTGAAGGTAAAACCTGAAACTGTTTTCTGTTTCTATAGCGTCTTTTTTTTTTCTTCACTTCTAGAATAAATAATTTCTCTAGACCCCTAAGTGAACCGTAGCATACTGAAAAAAGGTTTTTACATTTTGACATTAGATAGTGTTTCCAGCTGTGTTAAAAACTGAAGCTATCAGGTTTAAGTTTCAGATGATCCTTGAATGTCTGACAGAGGATTATGCTGCTTCATGATCTTCATGCCATTTTCACATCATACATGTGCTTAAAGGAGGTTCCCATCCTTACAGGGTCCTCTTGACCATTGTGGAATTGTGTTTTACACTGTGATGTCACAGCTTTTCTGCATTTAATGAATTCAATAATACCAAAAGACTTACATTCATTACAATAAAAAAAAAGGCATTTCAAGACCAAAGTCCAGTTCTTAGTTTAATATTAATGTTTTAAATAACAAACAGTAGATAAGAGATTATAGATTGTTTAAAAATATTTTTGAGTCTCTGTTAATATTTAGTCTTTCTTGTTCTCATATTTCTTGCTTTTATTTAAATGGTACCCATGATTTTAACAAAAGCGGACTTAAATGCATATATTTCATTTCCTGGTTGAGCTGTTCAGAAACTCTGAACTCTTCTTATCTCAGAAACTGAAGTTTTCAACTGTCTTTCTGGACTCCTCCTTTAGTCAACGGCACATTCTGATCATCACACCAACACCTCTTCACTACTTCTCAGCTGAAAATGGCCACCGGCTCACCAAAAGACAAGTAAGAAAAATTCAACTGATCATTAATTAAATGCTTAGATCAATTGATCAATACATTAAAGTTTGGTTAATGATTATTGGAACTCTTTTTTTAAGGTTAAAGATTTTATACACACTTAAGTACACAAGCTGAAACTGCTGACATTTTTCTATCTTTTGATTGATATATTGATTAATTGCTTGATTAAATCAATATTTGAACACATTTTTTGGTCATGTGGACTAAATGTTTCAGCTGAAAGTTTTGTTTCTGCAGTATGAAGATAAATGGTTGACTGCAACTCACAGATAAACTGATAACACACACACACACACACACACCCGTCGAACACTTTAATGAAAAACAACCAGAATAAGGTTATCTGCTGCACCAGATAGCACAGTATGTTTGGCTCAAATGTGGCCTTGACTTACAGTGTTGACTAAACATGAATGTAGCTGGATAACTTGGTCACATGACCACCACATGTGGTACAAAGGAAACTTCCACAAGGAAGGCCTCCTCTATTTAGACCACAAAACTTGACTCAGTGACATAACTGTCTCCAAAAAGAGCCTGGATTCAGTCCAAACATGTCTGTTACTGGTTGTTGAGCTCCTCCTGATCACCACATGAACTCATTTTGATCTTCTTACAAACTAATTGTATTATAATATTATTGTATTATTATATTAATATTATTGTATTATTGTTGTATTATAATATTAATATATTATATTGAATTTCCCATTGTGGATTAATAAAGTATTTTTCATTCTTTCATTTCATTCATTCAAACTACTTATCAACTCCTTGTGATCTCCTCCAACCAGGTACTTTGGTGTTTGGTTGATATTCTTCATGCTTGGTCTGGGAACGCTGCTGCCATGGAACTTCTTTATGACAGCTACCACGGTCTGACATCACTTCCTGTTAAGGATTTTAAAAATAAATATTTGAAATTGTTTACATATTAAATGTTTATTTCATACATGGAAAAAAAAAGAACAAAATAAAGCAAACAAGCAGTAGACAGGCATGCAAAAAATCGAATTCACCCCATATGTTATAGCCCCTCCCACAGTGACTCATGTTTTTTATGTTGAATTTTTTATTTTAACATTACTTGCACAGATGTAAATGTAAATAAACCCATTAACCTTTTATGGGGCACTTACTGAAATAACTTGAAATTAGAAATTTTAACCTAAAATTGTCCTTCTGGTATGTAACATGACCTCTGTTCTGTTGTTTCCTTTTTTTAAAAATTTGTTTTATGCTTGAAATGAAAGAAAACTAAGTGATCAAAAATAGTCACTTACCAGATAAAGGGTTCATTTTAGCTGGAGTAATAAACTGCTATGAAGCAGATATGTATATTTTTCTTGTGAAAAATAATCCCTCAAATCCAAATGTTCTTGATAATTACTAAGTAAATTAACACAAAGTTGTTCTTGTTCAGTTACATGAGTTCTTGATTGAAAACCATATTTTAGAGAAATAGTCTGGTTTTAGGAAAACCCAAAGTACTGAAACATCCTTTAAAAATATACAGTAGATACAGTAGACCATCAGATTTTATTTAATAGACTCAGAAGTCAGGTGGGTCTCCCAGGTATTGTTTTGAAATGGGTTTTACTCCGTTTATGGCCGAGTTTTTAGTGAGTATGGATACATGCTGCACAAGGTCCCATGAAATTCAATTCAATTCATCTTTATTTAAATAGAGCTACTTCACAAAAATGTCATCTCAGGACTTTACATACACATCATTTCAAGGCAATCCGTAATAGAAACCTACTGATTGCATCAAATCATGACATCGATCCAATCCCCCATCCTGAGCTGCACGAGGCGACAGTGGGAAGGAAAAATCTCCCCTTTAACAGGAAGAAAACCTCCGGCAGAACCCGGCTCAGGGAGGACAGCCATCTGCCTCGACTGGTTGGGGTGGAGAGGACAGGAAAGACAGATCAACATGTACAACTGCACTTATTCAGGAAGACCTGCGGAAAAAAGGAGAAATAAGTTAGAGACGGCCATATTGGCATATATTTATACATTAATATATTAGAGAAATAGAGCGAGGTACTTCTCAGTGCATCAGGTAACATCCCCATTGCTACATAAGTAATGGATGGCTAGACTACCCATAACTATAAGAGCAATGAGCAGAACCTGGACAGTTGGGTCCCGTACATGCAGACTCCAACTCAGGAGATGCTCATATCCTAACTATAAGAATCATGGAAAAGGAAGGTTTTCAGCTCCATCTTAAAGGTGTGGAGGGAGTCTGCCTCCTGAACCCACGGTGGGAGCTGGTTCCATAAGAGAGGAGCCTGATAGCTAAAGGCCCTTCCTCCCATAGGACTCTTTGAGACTCTGGGAACCACCAGTAAACCTGCAGTCTGAGAGCAAAGTGCTCTATTTGGAATATATGGAACTATAAGATCTTTTATGTACAATGGAGCTTGGTCATGGAGAGCTTTATATGTGAGGAGAAGAATTTTAAACTTTATCCTGGATTTAACAGGGAGCCAGTGTAGAGAGGCTAAAACTGGTGAAATATGATCTCTCCTGCTAGTCCTCATCAGAACCCTCGCTGCAGCATTTTGGATCAGATGGAGACTTTTCAGGGCATATTTGGGACAACCCATAAATAAGGAATTGCAGTAATCCAGTCTGGAAGTAATAAAGGCATGGACTAATTTTTCAGCATCTGTCTGAGACAAGTTTCCCCTAATTTCTGCAATATTACGCAGGTGGAAGAAGGCGTTCTAGAAGCCTGTTTTACATGTGAGCTAAAAGACAAGTCCTGATCAATAATGACTCCAAGATTTCTCACAGTGGTACTGGAGGCCAGATTAATGCCATCCAGATTAATTACATAACTGGATGATTTTGTTCTAAGTTTTTCAGACCTGAAGATAACAACCTCTGTCTTGTCTGAGTTTAAAAGGAGAAAATTCAGAGTCATCCAGGTCTTGATGTCTGTAAGACATCTTTGTAATCTAAGAAACTGATTGGTTTCATCTGGCTTCATGGAAAGGTAGATCTGAGTGTCATCCGCATGGCAATGAACATTTATACCATGCTGCCTGGTGATATTTCCTAAGGGAAGCATGTATAATGTGAAAAGTATTGGTCCAAGTACAGAACCCTGAGGAACTCCATGACTTACCCTGGTGTGTGAGGAAGACTCATCATTTACATTTACAAACTGAAATCTATCAGATAAATATGACTGGAACCAGTCTAATGCGGTCCCTTTAATCCCAATAACATGTTCCAGCCTCTGTAGCAGAATATTGTGATCAATAGTGTCGAATGCAGCACTGAGATCTAAAAGAATGAGTCCAGACAGAAGTCCTTTATCTGAGGCCATGAGAAGATCATTAGACTTTCACCAGTGCTGTCTCTGTGCTATGATGAGCTCTAAATCCTGACTGGAACTCTTCAGATTGTTTCTGCTCAGATAGGAACATAGTTGGGTTGAAACTGAGAATTTTAGACCAGAAGGGGAGATTAGATATTGGTCTATAATTAGCTAAAACTCCTGGATCCAGAGTTGGTTTTGACGCAAGCTTTCTTAAAATAGTGAGGTATATATCCTATTAATAAAGATTAATTCATCAGGCTCAATATAAATGAATTGATTAAGAAACATATTTCCTTGAATAATCTGGTTGGGATGGGGTCTAAAACACAGGTTGAAGGTTTAGATGAAGCTATTATGTTGGTTAACTCGGAGAGCTGTACAGGCAAGAAACGGTCCAAATGACAATCAGCTTCTAAAGACGTCTGTAAGGCTGCTGCAGATGAAATAGCATTAGTAGTGTTCAGGTTATTACTGATTTCCTTCCTGATAGAAACTATTTTGTTTACAAAGAAACTCATAAAGTCGTCACAGCTGAGGTTGAAAGGAATAGATGGCTCAACGGCACTATGGCTCTTAGTCAGTCTGGTTCCAGTGCTGAAGAGAAACCTGGGGTTGTTCTTCTTCTCCTCTATCAATGATGAATAATAAGCTGTTCTAGCCACACGCAAGGCTTTTTATACACTATTAAACTTTCTTTCCAGACTATGTGACACTCTTCTAAGCCAGATGAACGCCATTTTCTTTCCAAACGTCTTGATGTCTGTTTTAAAGCTTGAAGCTGGGAATTAAACCGCCGGGCCCGCTTCTTCTGACTGGTTCTCTTCTTCTTTAGAGGAGCAACATTATCTAGTATTATACGCATTAAAGCTGTCATTCTAGCAACACATTCATGGACCTGTGTTGGAGTAAAGCTCGGATGGGTGTTTCCTGTCAGGTTAACACATGGTGTTGGAGGAAATACTGCTGAAATAGACTTCTTATATTTGTTAACAACACTATCTGACAAACATCGACTGTAATGAATTTTCTTCTCAGCCCTTGTGTAGTCAAGTATAGTAAACTCTAAAGTTATTAAAAAATGATCAGACAGAACAGGGTTATGAGGAAAAACTGTCAGTTGATCACTTCTGATGCCACATGTCAGAAGAAGATCCAGAGTGTGACGATGAGAATGAGTCGGTCTGTGGACATTTTGGGAAAATCCAATTGAACTTAATATAGAGTTAAAGGCAATGTTTAAACTGTCATGTTCATCATCAAGATGAATGTTAAAATCCCCCAGAACAATAACTTTATCAGTATTCAGCACTAAGTCTGATAAGAGGTCTGAGAAGTCAGTTAGGAACTGTGAGGAAGATCCAGGTGGACGGTAGACTACTACTAGGAGAAGTGGCTTCTCTGATTTCCATCTTGGGTGGGAGAGACTAAGAGTCAGGTGTTCAACGCTATTGGAACTATTTTTATGTTTAGGACTAATCAATAGTTCTGATTTAAAGATAGCTGCCAGACCTCCTCCTCGTCCTGTAGTTCTGGGAACATGAACATTTAGACAATCTGGTGGAGTCGATTCATTAATACTAACATGATCCTCCTGCTGCAGCAGGTTTCCGTAAGACAGAATAGATCAATATGATGATCAGTAATCAGGTCATTGATTAACAGAGACTTCGACACAAGAGATCTGATATTCAATAAACCGCATTTAATGGTTTTATTATTATGTCTGATTGGATTCATTGTTTTGATATTAATGAGGTTTTTATGATTTACTCCCCCTGTGCTGTTTTATTCTTTCTGGGTGGTGGGGGGGCAGATACCATCATTATGGGTTTTGGGGAGGGTGGTGACAGCGGTGAGATTACAGAAAAGCATGTGAAACTACAACTCTGCTTCCTAGTCTCAGTCCTGAACAGTCATGGGTTTAACTGACTAATAAAATGATCCATGTTCCTAGAAACGAGAGCTGCTCCATCCACTGTGGGATGAATCCCGTCTCTCCTAATAAGACCAGGTTTTCCCCAGAAGCTTTTCCAGTTATCTATAAAGCCCACATTTTGTTCTGGGCACCACATAGACAGCCAGCGGTTAAAGGATGACAAACAGCTAAACATGTCATCGCTGGTCAGGTCTGGCAGGGGTCCGGAGAAAACTACGGAGTCTGACATGGTTTTAGCAAAGTCACACACTGAGGCAACATTTACTTTGGTGATCTCTGATTGGTGTAACCGGGTGTCATTTACCCCAACATGAATAATAATCTTGCTGTATTTACATTTATCTTTAGCCAGCAGTTTTAAGTAAGATTCAATGTGGCCTGCTGTGGAACCTGGAATGTATTGACTACGATCCCTGGAGTATCTATCGCCACGATTCTAACTATGGAACGAAATCTTACATTTCTCACAACTGAGTCTCCACTTATCAAAGTCGTTGGAGAGGAGTGTGACAGAGGCTTTACCTGAGGTGGTGATGTAGCGGGACGGGCAGCACTGCGGATGGAGGTTCGTTTTGTAGCCAGGGTAAAGGACGGCTTGGACCTGCAAGCCTTACTGCAGCGCTCGGGCACAGGGAGAGGAAAGCACCATGGTGCCCGTGAGCTGCTGGTCGTCGCTTAAGGGGGGGGGAATCCGCCAGACTGAGGACGTCAAACCTTTTGTAACAGGGGATGTCGATTGGTGGAAGTGTGCTGCCGTGAAGCAACATGGAACCAGGGCTCTTGTTGGCTCGTTGTGGAGCTGACCGGGATCTTTGGTTTAACTCCAAGATGCAACCAGGTCTCTGGATCGGTGAACTGTGGAAGGGTCTTAACAGGGGGATGGCCATCAATATTAGGCTAGTTGGGGAACGCTGCTCCAACATCCACAGCTGCACGGCAGGGAGCGGTGGCATCAGGATCTTGGGAATCCATTTTTGGATCACGGATGATAATGGTGTCCATCATGATCTCAACTTCTCGAAAATGATGCAGATTTGATGTCCATGACTTCAGTTCGGCTATTTTTTTCAGCCAGGTGTAAACAACCGATACAACCAGAGGGGGACAGAGAGGTTAGCAGAGCCATTTTGAGTGTCCTGTAAACATTAGCAACTAGCTAACATCCACCAGGCCTGGTTGACAGGATCTCAGCAGAGAGATGTCCATGCTCTGGTGAGTCTGTTGTTGATTTAAGTTTTATCTTGTCCAGAGGTTGAGATAAAACTCAGACTACTGGAATGAATTTGAGGTCAAATCTGGGCTGGGTTAGGCAGAGATTGTCCTCAAGGAAACTACGGTCAGAGGACTTGGGTAAGTGTTGTCAAGCGGAAGTGGAAAAGAGTGTGGGGTTCCCCAAGGATAAATTTTTGGCCCAGTAGGCCAGAGACCTGGTATTGCTTTTCACAGCTATGATGATACACAGCTCCATATCACCATATCTCCTGGTGACCTAGAGCCAGTCAATACTCTTCTAAACTGTATTTCAGATATTCGTTCATGGATGGCAGAGAATTTCTTACAACTCAACCAGGACAAAATTGAGGTTTTAATTATCAGTCCTGAAGACAAGAGATCATTTTACACAGACTGCGCGAAGACGGTTTCCATCCCTCTCAGTGTGAGAAATCTGCGTGTTTTATTTGACTCTGAGCTGAATTTTATTCCACACATCAGAAATGTCACAAAAACAGGATTTTATCATCCAAAAATGTTGCCAGACCCATTTCTCTCTCTTGCCAGCACAGAAATGATGATGCATTTACCTAGTTGAATTGATTGCTGCAGCTCCCTGCTCTCTGGTCTTCCTAAGAAAAGAACTTCCAGTTTGCAGTTACTCCAGAACTCAGTGGCACGAGTTTTGATGAAGAAGGTGGGAACACATTATACCAGTTTTAAAACTGTTGCATTGGCTCCCTGTGTGTTTCAGGGTTGATTTTTAGATTCTTTTAGTCATTTATAAATGTCTTAATGGTCTTGGACCTTCCTATTTATCTGACCTCTGTTTAAGATGTGAGCCTAAAGTCCTCTGACCTTTTACTTGTTCCTAAAGTAGGAATCAAAACTTATGGCAAGGCCTTGTTCCCTCATCATGGTCCCATCTGGGGAATCGCCTGCCGGAGAACCTCAGGGCTACAGAGACTACCGATGTTTTTAAAAAAGACCTTTTTAGTTTGGCTTTTAGATTATCTTATCCAGTTTTTAGTCTACGTAGGCATTGCTTATTTAAAGTTGTTCTATTTTTATTCACTTGTTTATTTTTATCTTATTTTATCACTTTATTGTTTCAATATTTAATTACTTTGATATTTTTTTATTCTTATATTTGATTGTTTTCAGCTCTTCTTTGTTGGTCTTCGCCTTGTTTGATTTCTTTAAGCTTTGTTATTCCAGCGTTTCATATTGTTTCTTCATGCTGTGCTAAGCCACATGTTTATTCTTTTTTATGAGTAAAGAGACAAGATTACTTTATACTCTATTGTCATTTATTTCAGGGGTCCAACACATTTTATTGAGTAGAATCACCCCAAGAATTTCATTAACTGTATCTGCATTTTTAACCATCTAATAAACTTTCAACTCTCCAGTTACCAACATTATTTATATCTCTCGTGTTCCATTATCATTTTTATAATCACAAGCATCAATAAAACAAAGAGTTGTATAATGAGCAAATAACACTAAATTCAATACTTTTCATACCTTACATGCACAGAAGGAATGATTAATCTCAACACCTACCCCTGGGGGGACCCACAAGTAATGTTCAAGCAATCAAAAAAGCCCTCTCCAAACTTGACTAACTGCTTTCTGTCACTCACTTCTGTAAAACTGATCCCCTGACAACATATCATCTTAGCTTAATCAATTTCAATGTTTATTCATTCGATTTTTTATTTTTAAAAGTATATATTGTTTCTGTTCAAATAATAGTTACAAAAACAGAAACATGACAATATCTGAAAAAGTGAAGAGTTTGTTCTACTCTGCAGGAAGAATTTCAACTGGCAAAAATAATTACTACAGCAGATATATGTTTCTTTACAGTACTTCACCAGCCGCCTGAAAGACTCGTCATCTCATGATGTCTCAATCAATCAGACGAAGGCAACAGATGACCGTCGAAATGTCCTCGAGGCCAAATTCAACAATGTTATGACACTTTGTGCAATGGTGCCATTGCTGCTCTGCACCTGCCTTAACTCCTTACTGCACTCTCTGTAAGTACTCAAAGATACTAAATGTGACTGACATTAACCAATCAAAAGGCAAGTTTATTTGTACATCAAAATTCATGTGCAATACAATTCCAAGTGCTTAAAGCATTTGACACATCACAGTGGGGTGCAGGAAGAATTAAAATCAAACTAAAAAGAAATTAAATTAAAAAAAAAAAAAAAAAGCTCTTGTATGATGAGTTAACAGCTGTTTTAGTTATAAATAAATACAGTTTTCAAACAGATTTAAATAAAAAGCTTAAATAAAGTTTTAACAAAGTTTCAGCAAACCTGCAGACTTCTAGGTTTGTTCTGCAATGAGGAGCATAAAACCTGAACGCTGCCTCTCCATGTTTGGTTCTGATGCAGGAAGCAGAAAGCCTGATGACCTGCGGGATCTGGTTGGTTCATAACAAACCATGACATCCTAAATATATTTAGGCCTGGAACCATTTAGTGCTATATAAACTAAAAACAGATTTTACAAGTCAATGTAAAGATCTGATGACTGGACTGTATGATCCAGGTTCCTGGTCTTAGTGAAGACTGGATCAGCAGCATTCTGCAATTACATCTGTCTGGTGGGCTTGAGGAAGACCACTAAGAACTGTGGTACAGTACTATAGTTCACGAAAGAGAAAGCGGAAAAATCCTGCTAAGTCATCAGACCTAGATTTCTGGCTATGTTGTTGGTTTTGAACTTAACTGTTTAAAGCTGATTTATAATCCATTCTATTTTATTCTACAGTCATTTAGACGCTTTTCTCCAAAGCGACTTCCATATGAGTGAGAACAACACAAGCAGGGAATCACACAGTAGAGGACGTCGTAGGAAGGTGCTGGTGGACTGTCCTGTTGGACGCAGGTCCTTCCATGAAGTGCTACAGGCTTTTTTGTTTGTTTGTTTTTTTTTTTTTTTGTTTTGTTTTCACCCTTCACAACCCATAATATCACTGATGTTATAATACAAAGAACACCATAAAGTTTGTTACAAAGAACTGGGCTAAGTTCTCTAACTTTCCAACAAATACAGCTATACTAAGTGTTGAAATTCTCCTTGAAGAGCTGAGTCTTCAGCTGGGTCTTAAAAGTAGACAGGGACTCTGCAGAGCGGACAGAGTTTGGGAGATCATTCCACCATCGTGGCACAACAGAGGAAAAGAGTCTGGCTGGTGATTTAGTCCCACGTATTGGTGGTAACATGAGGCGTCTTTCACTCGTGGAACGTAGCTGTGGAGAGGGAGTGTAGGTCTGTGTAGGTTAGGGTTAAAAAGTATATTTTCAGTTTAGTCTTCATTTGACAAACGGAAGTTCTGGAATATTCATTCTTTAACCTGATCAATGCATTTGATCAGTTTGGTTTGGACTTTAATCTCTTTGTAAGATGTTTGTTTGTGTGCATTTCACATAACTATGGCCACATATTTTGTTATTTTTTATCATTTAAGCAAGTGGGTGCATGTAGATGTTGAACAACAGTGGCCCCAAAATGGAGCCTTGGAGAAATCCACAGCTTATTTTAGCTAACTTAGATTTATAGTTACAGTTGCTGTCATAATCATTCAACCCACACTGCAAATTAGGCTGACTTGTAAAATCTACAAACAAGCAGATGTTTCCAATAAACAATCAACCGTTGACGAGCTCAACACAACTGATATAACAAGTTGACATTCCACAGGCCCCTAAAGTTTCAGTTTACTTTCATTGCTCCAAAATGTTTTAGGCTCCTTTTTGTTGTGCTGAACAAGTTTGAGAGGATGTTTCCTGTGCTTTTGGGTCTGTAGTGATGTACACCTTGGAGTTGGGCATGGAAACTGGAAATTGAAATCGCATTGCCTGCAGCCACCAACTCTTACTGCAGGTCTTCTGCAGTCAGTCGAGGGTTTTTAACCACAGATCTCTTTAGGAATGTTGTAGCAGCCATTAGGTATGTTTCCATTACACACTGAGTTGTGCAAAAACTAAATATTGCAATAAAAAAGATGCTAATGAGAACACCCACAATTTAAAAGAAAAAGTCTCATCGCTAAAAAGTTTTTACACATTTCAATATAGAAATATATTGCAAAAGTGTATTGGAAACTCTTTTTTTTTTGCATTTACGTGTCCCAGGACGTGAGATGGGGGTGTCATGAGACCAGTTCATTTCCAGTAAAGATGGCGTGATGTGGAACAAACAACAGCAAATTTCGGAGTTTTAGAAAAGAAAATGAGGGTTAAAAGCTTAAAAAAATTGCAGTAAATTCTCCCCAGCTAGTAGAAAGTATAATAATGCTATCTGGCTACCTTGCATAAGCTGCAATTCTTGTAAAAACTTATGAGAGCAATGAGATTTTACAAGACTTGAGGCTAATGCGCTAAAAACTGTTCAATGGAAACACCCGCAAATCACAATTGTTTCTTGAAACTTAGAAATATCACTGCCATGTCCAGGTAGTGCAGTCACTCTTCCTTCAGTGAGGGACTTGTTGACTGTGCTGGGAATGATCCAGGCAGGCAGACAGGACTGGCTGGGAGATGGTCCGAGCTGGCAAGGCAGGGCTGTGGATTGTCTCAGGTGAGGTTTACACCTAGAAGAGGCAACGATCCAGCGTCGACTGGTGAACAGCTTGGGGCTTATAAGCAGGTGAAGAGCATGATCCTGATTCTGCTCAGCTGTGCAGCCTTAACCACAGGCCACGCCTCCGCCAGACACCACAGAGAGCTACACCCAGGTTGGAAATCCATGACAGTCTGCCCTGGGGGGCCGGTGCCCGGCGGGGCCGGTCCTCGCTGGTCCGGGCCTGCTGGGGCCTGTTCCCCCTGACTGCGGGGGACTCTGGCTGGGACCCCCCTCTGCCGCCTCCTGGGTCGGTGCATGGCTGGCTCCGGGGTGGGGCGGTTAGGGTCTGCGCCTGGGGATGGCTGCCGATGGCCCTGGTCTCCGGGGTACTCCTGGCGTGCCTCTTGCCTTTGTGTGGGAGGGGTCACACTGGCATGGTCTTCTCTGAACACGTTCCACTCTGCATGTTCTGCATGTGACACAGTCACCGAGTCGTCTGCAGGTTTATTCACTAACAGCAGCTAGTTTTCTCATTTCTGTTTGTTTCTCATTTATGTTTAACTTTTTAGATTCATAGTTTAGTTACTATGATCTAAAACTGGCTTGTATGTGTATGTATATGTGTTAATACTGGCGAGTGTGTACATGTTTGTACGTATGTATGTGTGTGTGTGTGCATAGAGGTGTGTGTGTGTATATATATATATATATATATATATCTATCTATCTATCCATCTATATATATATATATATATATATATATATATATATATATATATACATATATATATATATATATATATATATATATATATATATATATATATATATATATATATACCAGGCACGTGCTGTGAGTTCTAGGCTTAGGTAGGCAGTGGCAAATTGCAGGGGGCAATTTTTATTTTTTTTTTTAATGAATTGATCATTTATAAAAAGTTCCCTACTTAATCTAACAAAACGTTTGATTCTCACAGTAATTTTACGTCACAACAACGAGTAGGACAAATAACATTATGGTTATATGCCTTTGTGAATATATTTTTGTGTGCACCATCCCGCTCTAAACTCGTGGACATGCTCGTTCGCACAGCAGCGTGCACGCATGAGCCTGGACATACATACACACAGCCATTTGTGACTGGCCATCTACCCATCCAGCAAACCAGCCTTTCCGCACCAAGTGCAGCAGCCAAAGCTTCGTATCATCACTAGAACTATAACAGCACTTAAAACTATTATTCCTGACAAATTCCCAGTTTATTAGAACATTTCCTCTACACGGCCATCTAAGGGAAATCTAATTTAATCAACCTGACACAGAATACAGAGCAGAAATGCTCAATTTTCCGACATACAAGTTACAAGTTGCCACATCCCCAAAATTCCCGTAAGTCATAACGGAGAATCTTAATGCACATCCAGCTGAGCCATATGGACCGTCCACGTTTACGCAACTCACAGCTCAGCCTGGTTGTTTCCCAAATGCAATAAGTAGAGAGACTGACAACTCGGAGCTGTCTGCGGCGCTGAAACGTCGGTATCTCCAGGGTCCACACCCCAGATAGACATTTAATGTAAAGATACCTGAACGCAACACCAACAAGAATACTCTACTGCACCCATGTGCAGCTCCTCGTGCCGTTGTTATGCAATTTACACAGTTATTAAGGTTTAAGAATTTTTAAAAAAAAATATTTATGTCAGTCTTAAAGCATTTTAGATCCATAAAACAACAAGGTGATGTTGGACCATAATCACCACATGGCTTACACGTGAACACCGCCATAACAACAGAGAGGGAGGGAGATTGTTATGCTGACGTAAGTGCGTGGCATTCACAGTGTTTCTGGTCATCTGTGAGCTGTACAGGCCAATAAGGTCGGCCTTTAGCCTCACAAAATCAAAATGTTCCCATATTTAGCAAGGCTGTGCAGTTTTGCATCATCAAATTTGGCTGATAATCCATCAAAATGTCGATGATTGATTAAAGTCAGAAAATCCAGCTCTCCCAAGTTCTTGAATCTGGCCTCCATGTGCAAGTTGATGTTATCCAGGATGCGGTAAAACAGCTGACATGGCTCCATCCAGCCGCTGGCTGCGTGTCGCTGTGCACCAAGCTCAGCACGTTGCACCGCTGCTGAAACTGCTCAGAAAATGAGTCAAAGGACTCGCGCTGGTTCCTCAAGACTTTCATCGTGTCTCTGACCCGTAGAGATCAGAATCCTATGTCCATCACCTTGGCCTGAAGAACACGGAATAATGTGTCTTTCTCTGTGAAAACCGCGCCGTACACCATGAGGAGGAAGCAGGTCGACGCTTTGGAGAGCCAGATGCTGAAACCAGAGGCCAAAGTCAGAGCTGGTCCGTCCCAGTCATCAGGGTTTTCCTGAATGAGCCTGAACACCTCAAGAAGTTCTGCATAGTGGGACAAGACGGTCTGAACAAGCCTGGAGGTCCACCGGGTCGCTGCTGCACGTGGAACGAGTCTTCTGACCACTTCATCCAGCAGATTACTGCTGAAAGAAGCAGCAAGGCCTTCCAGAGGCTTGAAAAAGACTTTACAGTCTGGGATCACCTGTGCAGACTGCGAGAGGACGAGGTTCGGTTTGTTCCGTAACAGTCAGTAAACAATGCCTCGGGTACTTTTTCTCTGATCTTTGCCTGCACTCCGTTTAGCTGCGATGCCAGAACTGATGCACCATCATATGTCTGTGCGACCAGCTTGTCTAACTGGTCCAGGACACCCATGATATAGCTGCCGATTGCTGTTGCTCTCCTGTCATCATTGACATCATCAAAGCCCAGAAAAGCCTCCTTCACCTCACTGCCAGACACGTATCTTAAAATAATGGAGAGTTGGGCCTTATTTGTGATGTCTGTGGTTTCGTCTACCTCCACAGCAACAAACGGTGCCACACCCACTTCTTCTGTTATATTGTCCCTAAGAACATCTGCAGTCGCCTCAATCAGGTCCTTCTGAATCCTGTTGGAAGTTCCAGAAAACACCGTGGATGAAGCCAAGTGGGCGGAGAGACTAGCATCCTTGCTAGCTAGCAGGTGCAGCACCTCAATGTAATTTACCCGGTTTGAGGAGTTTCCAGTTTCATCGTTCCCACGGAAAGCCAGCTCTTGTTTTCCGAGGAAACACACAACATCTATGACACTTTTGAGGATTACTCTGTTCTTCCTCACGGTTTCATTATGCGTGCTAATGCCCAGCCGCCTTTGCTCATCCAAAGCCAGGTCAGTTCTGCGGGGACCAAATGTTTTCAGAGCAATCTGGCTCTGAATGTGGACCAGCGGTTTTTCATGTGTGGCTATGGCACAGGGCAAGTTGTTTAAATCATCCAGCATTAGTCCAGACATTGTCAGAGGCGCCGCCAAAAAGCAAACATGGAAAACAGAACAGCCGGTTCAACTTAGGACATCCACACAGTCAATCCTTCCTTTTGTACCATTCACTCTGAAAAGTATGGACAATTTTATGACCCTGAAGATCAGGAAGCTCAGGTGTCAGTCTCCGATCATTCAAAACTTTTTCCTCAAAAGAAAGACGTGAAAACTGTTTCAGCCTCTCAAGAGAAGTCATTTTGCCGGTGAGCCCACCAGCAAACTTCAGACCAGAGGATCAATTCACAAATTCCCTCTTAACGTACATAGATTATTTAGTATAGTATTTAGTATAGATCTTAGATCATCATAGTACAGTAACGTAAAAAGGCAGATCACTACGCTGCCTAGCGTAAAAAGGCAGCATAGTGATCTGCCTTTTGACGTACATAATCTTTATATTAGAAACTAACTGCACATGCGCGAACACACCCCGCTGGGATAATATGGGAGGTAAAGGCAGAGAAGCGCTGTGCCTTCAATAGAAGGCGTGGCCTATATCATATTAACGCAGTGAGTCACTTATGAAGCTTCATTTCATGGCCATGAGGGGGCGCTGTTGATGTTTTTATTTTTATTGAACTATGAGGAGCACTAAATGCCAGCACTTTCAAGCATTACAAGCATTAAGAAATTATAATTAGAAAATGTATATGAAAGATCAGTAATTATAAAATAAAAGCTTTTTAAAAAAAATGTTTTAAAAAATGAAATCACTACTGTTAAATTATTTAATTTGATCCCTTTTGTCTTGGCTAGGTACTGCCGACCCTGACTGCACACCACTGATGTATACGTATGTGTGTATGTATGTGTGTATAAATGTACACATCTGTAGGTTGGGTTTTTTTTTGTTTTGTTTTGTTTTTGGGGTTTTTTTCAGGTTTTTTTTATGGTTCTTTTTTTTCTTTCCTTTCCCTTTATCTCTTTCACTTTTCCGATGAGGTGTTTCTCTTCTTTCTCTTTCTGTCTTTCTTCTGCCCTCTCCGGTCCAGCAGTACAAACTCTACAATTCAAATAATAATGCAAAATAAATATAGAAATAAAATAAAAATTCAGAAAGTCAAGGGGATCATTATATCTATAAAGTTTCCCTTCTGCTCAGCAGAACAGCATCCAGACCATCATTCTGCTTGCCTAAATGCTGGACAAGACACAAAAAAAGAAAGAAAAAAAAAACCTCTGCAGATGATCCAGAACCAGCAGCACGTCTGGTCTTCAACCAGTCCAAACGGGTTCATGTCACTCCGCTGCTAATCGCTCTTCACTGGCTTCCAGTTGCAGGGCATCAGATTCAAAGCTTTGCTTCTGGTTTACAAAACAATAAGTCAAACGTCTCCTGTCTACCTTCACTCCTCCATCCAGAGCTACACTCCCTCTCCACAGCTATGCTCCACCAGTGGAAGATGCCTAGCGTTACCATGACTACTTGGGACTAAATCACCACCAGACTCTTTTACTCTGTTGTTCCACGATGGTGGAACGACCTGCAGAACTCTGATCTGCACAGTCCTGATCTGCTTTTAAGAGCAAGCTGAAGATTCAGCTGTTTGAGGAATATTTCTGCACTTAGTTTACCTCTTCTGCTTGTCAAAATGAGTTAGAGAGATTTGTTCATCTCTTCGATAGTGCTATATACACTGTGCAGTTACACCAACAAGTACTGTATGATAAACGGTTTCTTGTAATTAATAGAAAAGAATAGAATAGTTAATTATCTAATCAGTGACTGACTTTGTAACCCTTTCAACTGATTTATCTGTGATGTTTTTGCTGCTGTGAAGCACTTGGCCAGCAGAGATTGTTCTAATCATCTACATAAACTTCATTGATTCTACGTTGTATCCATTAATTATCTGTGCTTTTTTTGGAAGTGAAACATGTCTAAATGTTTTGCAGTTATTATTTACATGATAAAAAGTTCTGGCCTCCTTTTTTTTTTTTTTTTTTATCATTTCCTTAATCTTTCATAAGAATTCCTCAGCGTCTCCGTGTGATGGGTAGCCTCCTCGTCATCATGCTCATCTTCATCATAACTGCTATCCTTGTCAAAGTTCCTCTGGAGCCGCTGCCCTTCTTCTCTGTTACCATGGTGAAGATTGTGGTCATCAACTGTGAGTTTTAGCTTGTTTGTTTGTTTACAGCCTTTGGGGCAGTGCTGCAGGGCAGTTTATCTGTTTGTTTGTTTGTTTGTTTACAGCCTTTGGGGCAGTGCTGCAGGGCAGTTTGTTTGGGATGGCCGGCTTGCTGCCTGCTTCATACACGACTCCCATCATGAGCGGTCAGGGACTCGCTGGAACCTTTGCAGCCTCGGCCATGATCTGCGCAATCGCAAGTCTGATAAATAACATGTCAATAAGTCACTATTTATGTGAATGATATTTATTGTACTTCTTTGACTATTTAATATTTGTTCTGTTAACTCCAGGGACTGGGGAAACATAGCCAAAGATTACAAAAAGCTGGACTTATCCGATTATCTTGTTTAAAATCGCTGTCCAATTTAAAACCCAAATTAGAAAGGTTTTAAAAACCAATATAAAAAAAGAAAAAACCCAAATCAACTGGGAGAAGGGTCACTGGACCCATTTAACCCCAAACGCAAAAACCTCAATTTTCTTTTTGTTAAAGTTTCAGACACTTCAGCTTGGTACACACATAAGGATTTTCTTAAATCTGAAGAGATTTTTTTATCTGCTGGAGGCCCCACACAGACATAAAATTCAGGAATTTAACCGCTTTGAATGTCTTGGGGTGTGCTCTGATCATTTTCGCACACCACAAACACTAAATTATTATCTCACACAAGTCCTCTATCTCATCCTCCAAGACAGAAAACTAGCATGAGAAAACATAACAAAAAGAAATATGACCAGACAACAAAGCACCCACAATGGAAGTCAAAGGAATAGTGGTGGTCTTGGGACCACTGATGACAGAAAAATCCCAAACTTAAACAAACAACAAAAAAAAAGGACTTTGGAAAACAAAACTCTGCACACACCCCTCCCTCCTTCATAGAAAACATAACTAAACAAAACTATATTTCTGGCTTCGGACTGTCAACATTTTATTTAATGTTTTGGTTTTTTTTTTACTTAAAGCTTATGTTTAATTAACTTACATTTTTTCTTAAACTGATGTTAATTTCCTTTAATATGTCTGTTTAGCTATTGCATATGTGACAGTAACAGCAGCACTCCACACCACTGTGGGTTCATACACAAGATGACGAGGAGGATTACAAGGATGTTTATTTATCCTGCAACACAGCAGGTAACATGGAAAGGGTTAGCAGTCTCGATACAACATGAATCAAAGCAAGAGGCTCTCCTCTGTTCTAACTCTGACCCTCTGCAAACATAAGAAAATTTAACCCACTTGTGGTTATAAAAAAAAAAAAACCCATAACAAAGAAACATATTGGTAATCACAGTTCATTCATTCATTCATTTCTAAACCACTTATTCCAATTCAGGGTGGTGGGGAAGCTGGAGCCTATCCCAGCTGGCTTTGGGCAACAGGCAGGGTACACCCTGGACAGCTCGCCGCTCCATCGCAGGGACACACAGAGACACACAACCACTCACTCCTAGGGGCAGTTTAGAGTAACCAATTAACCCAACATGCATGTCTTTGGATGGTGGGAGGAAGCCGGAGAACCCAGAGAGAACCCACGCATACACGGGGAGAACATGCAGACTCCACACAGAAAGGCCACCAAACCTTGCCCCAGCCAAGGATCGAACCAGTGACCTTCTTGCTGTGAGACCACCGTGCAACCCATAGTATACAATAAATTGTATTAAATGCAATTAAACCTCCCAAATAATCCATTACGAGGCTTTAAACTGAAAAACACATTCACCATGATTTGAACAAAAAAGTAGAATTCACATGGAAAACACAGTAATTCCACGCTAAAGAATTACTTAATTGGTCATATATAGAAAGCCAGTTCATGCAAACACAAAATGCAGGTAAAAATGTCATGAAAATAATATTTAAAGATGCAAAGTACATCATCTGTAACACAGAATGGCATGGGTTTGCACCAGTGGTGTGCAGTCAGGGTAGGCTTTGTCTACCCAAGGCTGAAAAGAAGTAAATGGAATAATTTCACTTTAATTACTTTACATATTTTTTGATCTTATAAATTATTATCTTTAATATAACCTTTCAGATGATAATCTGATATCGCCTGTAGAACCTATTGATCTAAAACTGATGGCATTTATTCCCAATAATGACTCAACAGCACCTCCTCCTGGCCAGGCAGAGAAGCTGCACAACGATCCGCCGAGGCCGTAGACGGTAGCCTGCTCTGCCTTTTCCTCTCATATCATCACAACATGTGTTCGCGCATGCGCCGTCCGCTCCTCCATAGAAAATTATTTACGTAAAAAAGCAGATCACTACACTGCCTTTTTACATTACTGTGCGATGCTGATGGTCTACGTACGTTCACAAAGAATCAGTGAATTGATGCTTCACTCTCAACAATGGGTGACGTTCTCACCGGAGGGATGATGCTGCTACAGATGCCCAAACAATGTTCACGTCTTTCTTTTGAGGAAAAACATCCGCATACGCTCCTGGTTGCCATGACAAACAAAGTTAAATAGTCTGTGGACTGCGACTGAATCTTTTAGCTTTGCAGGTTTTTGATGGTGTCTTATGATCCTGGTAGGGTTAGATTAAGCAGGCTCTTACCTACCTGCACATTTAAACAATGTCTGTGTGTCCAGCTCAGTTTATGACTGTCTGCCTAACAAACCCTAGAGTTCATGGCACGTGCGTGGTGAGCCCCAGCCTCAGGACAACATGAATCTTAACACATGAAATGAGATGAAGCTAAGTTAACTTCATTAACAAAGACTCCAGCAACTTGTTTTGGGCTATAAAATCACAGTAAATGCCCAACTCAGATGGCATCAAAGAAAACAAAAATTAAACAATAAAATATTAAATGTAAATATAAAAGAGTCCAGAAAACCAATAATTGTCTCAGACTATGTGAGAGCATGTCTTACCACAGAAAGATGGTTGCTCCTCTTTGCAATGCACATGCCCTGTGCTACGTCAGTAGATGGCGGTGTTGCATCTACTCTCTAACATATAACACACTATTACCTAACACAATACACAATAGACAGTTCTTAAAGTTGTTTTAACATGCTGCATTTTTAAATTCACCTTTCCTCTTAAGTATTAACCACCTTGTTATGAAAAAGGGAAGCAGGAAAGCAGGGAAGGTACTAAGAATATTAATTAATGAAATGACTATGACTAACAAACATAACAAAGCAGCAAGTACAAACTGAAACTGAGAGGCATAAATACACAGAAAAAACATAACAAGACACGGGTGAAATGCACGAGCTAAATGAACCCAGGTGAACTAACAAAAAAGAGAACAAAGCTGAACAGGAAACACAAGGAAAACTACAAAATAAGAGGGTAAACCAGAACTTAGACAACCTACAAAACAACCATAACTCCTTTCCATTCCTGAAAACAAATTCACTATATGATTTGTAAGTAAATTATTTCTTGCTCTGAATATTATTTGTGCTTTTTTAAACTAAATCAAATCTGTAAATTTTAGAACTTGTATTTCTAAACAGTTAATCTGCATTTGCCATCCTTGGTTGGGAAGAGGCATATATAGGCGGCTGAAATGGGTTTCCTCCGCAGGGTGGCCGGACTCTCCCTTAGAGATAGGGTGAGGAGCTCGGTCATCCGGGAGGAGATCAGAGTAGAGCCGCTGCTCCTCCGCATCGAGAGGAACCAGTTGAGGTGGCTCGGGCATCTGGTCAGGATGCCTCCTGGACCTCCCTGGTGAGGTGCTCCAGGCACGTCCCTCTGGGAGGAGACCCCGGGGAAGACCCAGGACACGCTGGAGGGATTATATCTCTCGGCTGGCCTGGGAACGCCTCGGGATCCCCCCCGCAGAGTTGGCAAATGTGGCTGGGGAGAGGGAAGTCTGGGCTTCCCTGCTTCGGCTGCTGCCCCCGCGACCCGACCCCAGATAAGCGGTATGAAGATGGATGGATGGATGGGAAGAATTTATACAAAAACATCTTTATAATCCTTATGTGTGCACCAAGCAGCAACCTCTGGTGGTTAAAAGTGAAGCCTATGCAGAAGTGTATAAAACGGCAGTTCCCCCTTCATCCACTAGGGGCTCCAAAACAGAGCAAATCCCCATTGACTCCCATGTTAAAAAGACCAACTTCACAGCAGGAATAAACATGTTTACAGCAGGAATAAAAATGTTTACAACCTGGTTCAAAAATCCAATCGGTTTAATAGGTCCGGTTTAACTTCATGACAACTGTGTGGAAAGTGTGGGGGAATTTTTTTTTCTAACTTTAGCTTACCTCCGTTAGCTGGTTAGCTCCTGTTATCTCCGGGATAGCTCAGTTAGCTCTTAGCTACAGAAAGAGTTGGCTCGATGTCAATCATCCACCATGACGCTCACAGCCCCCCTCTCAGCTCCACCTCTTTGCCCATATTTGTATTTTCTGGGCGAGAAGACACACATGCCCCTGCCAAGATGGTGATGGTAGGAACCGCCCACCGAGCTTCAATTCAGCTCTTCAGAAACCTACGGGTGACGTCACGGAGGCTACTTCCATCTTAATATACCGTCTATGGTGTGTACCCAGCTTTAGGGCCATCCACTCCTTAATATGATGGGGACATGACATAAGTAACTCAGTAAAGAAAACAACCTTCTTTTGAAGGGACAGATAAATCTGGCTGTCATCAGTGTACAGACAAAAGGAGATGCCATATTTCTCAACATGAACCCTAAAGGAAGAAGATACAAAGGAAACAAGAGAGGCCTTTAAACTGATATCTGCAGAACCCCATAGGACAGTGGATGGCATTATCATACACTGGCTTCTCCAAGACGCAGAGATGGGCTTAAACCTAACCAAAATGGTGCTGTGAGGGGTTAGGGTTAGCAGGATTGAACAATCACATGTTTAAAAGTAGCAGGAGCAAAACTAGCAGCCATGCTGCTGGTAATGATGGTGAGGATCATCAGAGCTAAAAGCTTTTGGTCCTCAGCAAGAAAACAGACTATTTACAATTTTCTGGAAAAATAAATGTCTCATTATTTGGTTGTGTAAAGATCTTTTCTGCCACCAGGGGTTAGGGTTAAGATTGAATGATAAATAATGTATGTATATGTATATATATATATATATATATATATATATATATGTATTTTTTTTTTTTTTTTTTTTTAACTTATACTGTAAAGAAACAAACTGTTAAACTCTGGTCTTGTTTTCTGGGGATTTCATTAATCTCTTCTTGTTTTCTGTACTGTAGGTGGTTCTGACATCCGGGATGCAGCGTTTGGTTATTTCATAACAGCCTGTGTTGTTATTTTTCTCTCCATCCTCTCCTACATCCTGTTGCCAAAACTGGTAACTTTACAATCACTAGATGCTTTTTTTAATCTAATTCTTTTTATCATCCAGTAGCAACTCTAAATATGTATTTGTGTGAAAGGAAATATTGTAAAAACATGAAATGTGTTGATGTGAACAGTTGGCCTAACAGCTGTTTGCAGATGCTCTCCCAAAGCGTCTAAACAGTCCAAATATGACTAAATACAGTAAAAAATCTAATATTGCATAAAGGCAGTTCTATTGGTGGCTCTAGTGGTCCTTTCAGGTTTCAGTCTGGTATGTTCTTTGTACACCTGATATCGACCTCATATAGACCATAAGTCCTATGTACTATAAAGCGAGATTAACATCCTCGAATATCTCTGTTATCTGGTTGGCTTACTTAGACATTCAGGATCTGGATAAGCGGTACTAAGATACTGTTTATCAACCCAGCTATCCAACCAGGTTTTTTCATATGAAGATTAGATCATACATAAAAAGGTGGAGTTTGCAGCCACTGACCAATCAGAACATGAAGAAATCCTGCAGAACTGCTACATGAGCATTAATATTCAGGAATGTTGACATTCTGAAATTTTAGTTTTTTAACACATGATCCAGGCCAAAGCAACACTGTTACCATAGCAACAGCCAGGCGTGATTCTGGCAAAACATCACCGACTAAGTTCATGCATAAATTATGCAGATTATAGAATATTAATTTATCAGACAGCGTAAATAGAAAGTATTCTGATTACTTTGTTACAGCCCAGACATATTGGGAAGAGCTTCCTCAGTTTTTTCCTTATATATTTAATTTTATGCCCCCCCCCCCCCCCACTTCTCCACATGTTACCACATTTTGTGTTGGAAAATTTTTTCCTAGCTGTGAGGACACAGGTAGCTAGTTGATCTATAAATTAATAAATTCATGGTTCTGCACTTATGCAATATGTGTCTTTTAGCTTTTAGTAACATCAGTTTTCAGGTGCAACCCTGGTGGAGCTAAACAGATTTGGGGACATAAACATACTTTAAAGCACTCAGTGACTTTATTTCTTCATTAAAAGGATATATCCGTCCCTAAAACCTCTGTCTCCTAAGCTCCTGTTCACCAGCTGTTCAAGAATGTTGTCAGAATGGACGGGTAGTTCTCCAAGAGATATGATTAGTCAGCAGGTGGACTCAGGTTAATCTTGTATCAAGAACATAACCTGTTCTAGAGCAGGTTTCCTGTCCAGCATAAGTTACTATGGTGACTTACCCTGGTAAGATGTGAACCAGCTTCTCACCACAGATCTTTGGTGTAGACATGATATAGATCTATTGTAGACCTGATGGAGATCTAGGTTGTGTCTGAATGTCCAACCGTTCCCTACACATTCCTCACACCATTTTCTAGGGCTGTCCAAATGTCCAGCAAGAAAAAGCAGTGCACTTAAAATTACCCACAATGCATCTTAAAAAGCATCGATGGTCACTAGACGGTACAATATGGACCACAATGCATTGCAGCAGGCGCTGAATATGACATTGACGTCAACGCAGGTTAAAAATACAATTTGAATAGTTCATTTATATCCTTATTTGTTGAATAAATATACAACAAAGAAAGAATAAAGTACAATATAAGAAAATATTTTCACAAGTTTGGATTGGATTTGGAACGACACATGGTGGTTGCAGTGGTGACAGTGGGTAGTCATGTGATCTGCATGACTACAGTAGATCCTGTGTGTCCCTCTAGTAAATGGGGGTTAAGGACAAGTGCAGATATTCAGACACAATTCTGGTTTACAACAGGTGTGCCAGGTGCATCAGGATCATGTGATCAACATGTGTTTTCAGGAGTTCTTCCAGTTTTATCAGGAGAGAAACAACAAGCAGAAATCAGATGATGAGCAGAACTCCATGGGTCTGATGAGCTCAGGTAATCTTCCGTTATAACAAGATCATTATGATCAACTAATTGATAAACTGTGCTGTTGTTGTCATTTTAGAGATTAACGATTCGGCAGCTGATCAGAGCGAACAGCAGAACATCTCCATGATCAAAATCTTTAAGAAGGTTCAACAATGAGACTTTTTGTAGGGTTATCCCATCATGTTTGTACAGTAACTCTGAAGGGACAAACTAAACCCTGACTTCTTGTTTAACCCCTGGCTGTTTGTGACCTTTGACCCTCAGATCTGGGTCTTGGCTTTGTCGGTCTGTTTCGCCTTCACAGTCACCATTGGCACATTTCCCGCCATTACTGCTGACACCAAGTCGACCCTGGCTGCGAGTGGTTCCTGGGGTCAGTCTAACTTCTGTGGTGCTGTCGTGACATCACATAATCCACCGGCTGGTGGAGTTTCTTCTACACAAACAGAAAGTCTCAGTACACAAGATGTTTTGTTGATAAAGTTTTGATGTGTTTGATTCACAGACTTGTATTTCATCCCTGTCAGCTGCTTTTTGCTCTTTAACTTGTGTGACTGGAGTGGGCGAAGCTTAACAGCTGTCTGTATGTGGGTAAGTGTCTGAGGATGTGTGGTTAATCAATAATCAGTTGCTGCACTGATGACTGCTTGTGTTTCCAGCCGGGAAAAGACAGTCTGATACTTCCTGTGTCCATTGTCTGCCGCCTGGTCTTCATCCCTCTCTTCATGATGTGTAATGTTCAACCTCGTTTCCACCTGCCCGTCTTCTTCCACCACGATGGCTTCTTCATCTTCTTCATGATCCTCTTCGCCTTCAGCAATGGATACCTGGCGAGTCTCTGCATGTGCTACGGACCAAAGTGAGAACACAACCATTGATTATATTGATTAATTATCACATTTAATCAGTTTAGCTCAGCACTTCTGGTGCCGGGCTCTGTCGTTAACTCGTTTCTCTAAGATCAACAACAGCTGAGTCCATGACACGTGTCACACTTCCTGTTCACTTCTCGGGCAAGCAGAAAGACGCGGTTTCAGCCAACTGCAAAACCAAGCTGAATAGACTCAACTGTGTGAATCGTCAGCCACTGTGTCCCATGTCGGGTTCAGACCACCAAAGGGTGAAGACCTGCGAGTCTACCTGCGCCAGTCCACCGAGACACGAGCAGCTAAGCTCACATTACCACGTGTCTCCAACCATCCCCGTCTGATACGGGGACAGACCAAGGCCTGTCTCCCGCAGACAAGGCAGTCCTCTAGACCTCTCTGGACCACCGTCTCCCACACTGTCCTCATCCTCTGTCACCTCCCGTCTCTGGAACTGTCAGTCCGTAGTAAATAAAACAGAATTCATCAGTTCTCTGATGTCAGTCTCAGACGTTCAGGTCCTGGTCCTGACTGAGACCTGGATCCGTCCAGAAAACACAGCGACTCCTGCTGTCCTCTCCCTTAACGCAGATTTCACCCAGACACCTCGCTCTGCTGGACGAGGAGGTGGAACGGACGTCCTGCTTCCTAAAACATGGAGCTTTACCTCTCTGTGTCCCATGGCTTCCTGCTCATCATGTAATCCAGGTCTCTGCTCCGACCGATACATACATTCTGGTCATATATGGCCTCCAGGAGGCAACATGAACCACTTTATCTCTGAGATGGATATGTTACTCTCTGACACACCTGATGATGTCACACCGCTGGTTGTCATGGAGACCGAAACATTCACACTGGCAAAACTCAGATCAATGACTTTATGAACCTCATCACCTCCTTCAGTCTCAGACCGGTCCAGACTCCTCTGACACACTAAGCCGGCAATGCTCTTTATCTGGTCCTGATCAAAAACTGGTCCACAGCTGATCTGTTTGTCATGGTTTGTGTTTATCTTAGGTCTTTAGTTCTAGTTTCCTGTTTTTATTTTGGCCAGCAGAAAGAAAGTGGCGCAAATCTAATAAACTCACCAACTTGTCAGAGTGCTGGCAAAAACTAAGCAGAGACTTGACTATCCGATGGACCCTCCTCTCCAGGACTCCTGAATAGACCTTACCAGGGAGGCTGAGGAGTTTGATTCCCCTGTAGATGGAACACAAACTCACCACCCCAGTCTGCCAGTCCAGAGGCACTGTCCCCGATGTATCAGCCACAACAACCCCACAGCATCCAGAGCCTTAAGGAACTCTGGGCGGATCTCATCCACCCCCGGGGCCTTGCCACCAAGGAGCTTTTTAACCACCTCAGTGACTTCAGCCCCAGAGATAGGAGAGTCCACCCCTGAGTCCACCAGCTCTGCTCCCTCATCGGAAGACGTGTTGGTAGGATTGAGGAGGTCTTCGAAGTATTCCTTGCACCGACCCACAACGTCCCAAGTTGAGGTCAGCAGCTCCCCACCTCCACTGTACACAGTGTTGATGGAGCACTGCTTCCCAGATTCTACTCAATGCTGGCTGGAAGTCATTCTCCATAGCCTCGCCAAACTGCTCCAATGCTTGAGTTTTTGCCTTGGCAACAGCCGAAGCTGCATGCCTGGGTTAGGTTTAGGGGTTAGGGGCTAAGTTTCGTCTGTCGGTACCCATCAGCTGCCTCCCGAGTCCCACAGGTCAAGAAGGCCCGATAGGACTCCTTCTTCCCCTTGACAGCATCCCTCACTGCTGGTGTCCACCAACGAATCCTGGGATTACCGCCACGACAGGCACCAACGACCTTACAGCCACAGGTCCGGCTGGCCGCCTCAGCAATAGAGGCACAGCTCACTGGGACCTAACCCCTAACCCCAGCTCTGCTGGAAGTGGGAGTTGAACTTCACTCTGACAGGGGACTTTGCCAGACATTCCCAGCAGGGTCTGCTGGGAATGTCTGGGAATGTCTTTTGACCTTTTTGTCAATCTATCTGAGGCTCTTTCTCCATTTTCTTCTAAATTTAAATCATAGATCTGGTCAGCTGATCTTTCCATTCACTTGATAAAATCTTTTTTTCTGGAAGAACAGGCGAAGGGGAGCCCGCAGGTCCTGATGGAGTGCATGCTTCTGGATATGTGATGAAGGTCAACTCAACTTGATTTATAAAGCCCTTTAAAACAACCAGAGTCGAAACAAAGAGCAGCAACACTGTCTGTCACTTCTTTCTGTGGAGGATTTATACACAATTGGATTTATGATAACTGGGTTTCTATTGTTGGTGTGTGCGGTTTCCAGGTGTGTTACAAATTTTGGAAAATCTGTGATGGACTATGCTGAGCAACTAGCAGCACTTGAACTCATGTGGTGACAGAGCTGGACCATAAACTGGATGCCAGTCTGGCCCAAACTGGCAGGCTTGTTGGTGTTCCCGAGCTCACCCATGGGTTAGGGATGTCCTGGTGAAGCCCTTAGCTTGGTTTAGAGAAAACTGTTTTGGAGTCCAACTGAGACCACTAAGGACTTAAGGATGAGTCAAACAACAGTCAGCCTGACCCAAAACAAAGCTGTTATCTGATTCTGGTTCCCTGCAATGGCCTTGGGGAGGCCTGTTATCAAGTCTTCTGGAATGTTATGCTGTCTGACACTCGGTTCCCTCGACCTTACCAAACTGTGGAACTAAACTGAACTCAGTTCTCAGGGACACATTTACATCAACTGGTGGCTGAATGGAGATTAACTGGGGGATAGTTCACAGACTCACTCACTGAACACACACATTCATGCACACTGTTACAAACACACTTCCCTATCTTTCACCGCCTTCTCCGGACCTTGCCCCTCCGCTCCGCTCATGGACGGTGAGATGGATGGAAGCGCCGGTTGGCTGCGACCTCATTTGGCTGCTAAGACATCCTACCTCCCCATGTTATCTCTTATGTTGTAACTGTCTGAATATGTGCTTTTTTTGTTTAGAGGTGGGAGGTGTTTTTTTTTTTTTTTTTGTTGCATCTTTATCCTTCTTTTAGGTGAAGTGTTAGGTGAAGTGTAGAGAATCTTAATCTTTTCCTGATTCTGCATAAAAAGGTGCACGGCTCTCGTGGCTACTGCCTCAGTCTGCCTGATTCTGTTTATGTCACATGTATGTTGTTTTTGTCTAAATCTTGGACAGGTTGTACTGGAATAATTTCCTTATGCAAGGACACTGGCTCAATGACCAATGAAGCTGATTCTGATTCTTGGGCCTGCCAGATCTGACCGGCTTCCTATCCCACCATCTGAGCCAACTCAACACCAGGTGGTGATCAAATTAAATCAAAGAAATTTTATTCATCCCCAGAAATTCAAAGTTCAAGACAGCTCGTCCAAGAATTGACAGACAGACATTTAACATTTATGACAAACAAATTAGTCCGAACTGAGCTTAGGCCTGTTTTACCGGTGCCGCATAACAATAGGTAAGAACTGAGATACATTAGAATCATAAAGGTCGAGGGGAAACAAACATGTGCCTCCAGACTGTGCCTCTAGGTGGCGTAGTCTGGAGAGACAAAAACAAATCTCACATCCACTTAAGCACAATCAGTTGACAGTTCCACCCCCTCTTCACCCGAGTGTCCAAGGCATGTGGCCGCAGGTCCGACGATACGACTACAAAATCCATCATTGAACTGCGGCCCAGGGAATCCTGATGCCAGGTGTACATATGGACACTCTTATGCTGGAACATGGTGTTTGTTATGGACAATCCATGACGAGCACAGAAGTCCAATAACAAAACACCATTTGGGTTCAGAGGGGGGGGACCATGCCTCCCAATCACTCCCCTCCAGGTCTCACTGTCATTGCCCACGTGAGCATTGAAGTCCCCCATCAGAACAATGGAGTCCCCAGAAGGAGCACCCTCCAGCACTCCCTCCAAGGACTCCAGAAAGGGTGGGTACTCTGAACTGCTGTTCGGTGCATAAGCACAGACAACAGTCAGGACCCGTCCCCCCACCCGGAGGCGGAGGGAAACTACCCTTTCATCCACCGGGGTAAACCCCAACGTGCAGGCACCAAGCTGGGGGCTGATGAGAATGCCCACACCTGCTCGGCGCCTCTCACCATGAGCAACTCCAGAGTGGAAGAAGGTCCAGCCCCTCTCGAGGGTACTGGTTCCAGAGCCCAAGCCATGCGTCGAGGTGAGTCCAACTATATCTAGTTGGAACCGCTCAACCTCGCGCACAAGCTCAGGCTCCTTCCCCACCAGAGAGGTGACGTTCCACGTCCCTAGAGCCAGCTTCTGCAGCCGGGGATCGGACCTCCACCAGATGTCCGGTCTTGTGCTCCACTCCCAGGAGTGGCTCCACAGGGGTGCCATGGTTACCCACATCTGGACAAGGGAACATTTTTGCCAATGATCATCATCGTCATAGGGGTTTCTGAGCCAATGTCTTGTCCAATGTCAAGTAAAATTTACATTTCTTCCTGATAGGGAGATGTAAAGGACTGTTTCACCGTCCAGCTCCCCTTCAAAGTTTCAAAGCTGAGACAACCCAGCAGAATAGTCAGAGTGGATAAATCAGAAGAAAAACCAGAATGGATCTATCAGAGAATCAAAACTTGGAAGAGCTGTTGTGAAACTGATGAAAAGTTGTCTTCATAATTATTTTCATAGTTTAGTCCCGAGATGTTTTTTTTTTTTCATATTTCATGTTGATTGTGACGTGTTGTTTATTAGCTGTTATTCCAAGGACACCAACAACTAGGATGAATTGTAGCTTTCATCTTTTCCCAAATTTGACACTCTCCTCCATAGACCATTGGACAATGGGGGCGTGGCCAGTCTGGTGGGTCCATAAGGTTGGTCATGCCTAGAAATGACACTTGATAAAGGACTCATTACAGCAGTCACAGGATACCATAAAGATGCCCAATCAGATTAAATAATTTCATCATAAATGTTTTTATTCATTTTCTTAAAATGTTGTTTTCAACAGAAAAGTTCTCCCCCATGAAGCCGAAACCGCTGGCGCCATCATGGCCTTCTTCTTGTCACTGGGTTTGGCTTTTGGAGCTGCTGTGTCCTTCCTCTTCAGATCACTCGTGTAACTGCTGGTTCCACTGGAAAAGTTTCGTTTTGTTGCTGAAAACATCTTAGAAGGAGATCCTCCTTCAACTTTACATCAAACTGACTTTGTGTTTTCATGTATTTCCTGATGGTGGCATTGTAGAAAATCTTAAATGACAGATATTCACTCAACATGTTTAAATGACAGACAAACAGGAGTAGCCTGTCAACATTTTACAACAGGTGAGACAGGAAGTTCAGATGTTTCATTTTTGAGGACATAATAAAATGTAAAGTAATCTGGCTTTCCAATGAAGAACTCTGAGTTTGGATGTTGATAGGTGCTCTGAGGAAATTTTTTGATTTATCAGATTAACTTATTTATTCTGAGTGAGTGAAGATCTCACATGAAGTTAGGGCTCCCTGAAACCTAATAAATGCAATATTTACTCAAAGTTTGTTTAATTATTTCCATTTAACTAAATTAGAAAAATGTTTGTTTGAACTTAGACAGCTTTTTGGAAGATAAATTAATTAATGGATGAATATTATGGAACATAATGGAATAAAAGTGAAATTTAAACACAAAATGGACAAGCTCAGGTTAGATCAACCGAATGATCCTGGTAGATCCAGACCATCCACTACTCCTGGAGTTCACATTGCAGATATCGCCCTATGACATTCAGGGATAACAGATTAATCTTTCACTACAACCAGGATTGTTGGGCAGAATTGGTCAGATGGGGCAGGAATCTTTGGTTTGTTTTCACTTATCTTTCCTGAACCAGACCAGACTGCCTGGACAACATCACACCGTTACCACGGCTGGCCATTCTGAGGCGGCGTCCCCAGAAGACCACTCAACAAGAAAAAATAAAATCCAGTTTATGTATTGGTCAGGACAAAAAATATCTTCCTCACTGCATGAATAAATCCTGCTTTCCTAATTTTGGTTTTACTTTGGATTTAAGACCTGATCTGGTTTTCATCAAACTAGTCTAGTATGAGCAGCAAGATGTCCACCATGTTGGCTTATATCAGTGTTTCTCAATTCCAGTCCTCAGCCGCCCCCACCCTGTGTGTTTTATGCACATTTCTACTCCAAAGCACCTGAGTCAGATTATTGAACTTCCTCATCAAGTTCTTTGCAACCTGTTAATGAACCTTTATTTCATTCAGTTGTGTGAAAGTTGGGCTGCCTATAAAGAATGCAGGGCAGGGGGTCCTGAGAACTGGAACTGAGAAACACTGGCATATATCAAGCGTTGCTCCAGGGATGTCTCTGTTTGGACTCTAAGGACTTGTTATGAGTTTCCATGGCAACAGAAAAGCTATTTATGAACAGTCAAGTGATGAAGCTATCGAAACGCAAGATAATCATAGAAATAATCGTAGAAATACTCTGATTACTCTGCAGCTGTAGGACAGATCAGTAGAAATACTCTGATTACTCTGCAACTAAGCAGACCAGTAGCTCAGGACAGAGAACTGGTCATTCAGTGTATGAGATGCTGCAGAAACCAATAAAATTAAACTAAAGAGATGACTGTTGACTTTAGGAGGAAACAAAACCCTGTTTCCTTACTGGGAGAAGAGCAGGAGGTGATGAAAGAATAGGAGAACCTCCCAGTTCAGCTGGACAACAGACTGGGCAGGAAATGAAGAACCAGAACCAGATCAAAGACCAGAAGCATCAAGGAAAACGCTGATTGTACGTCTAAAGGAAGCAGAAAATTCAACATCTGAACCAAAATGGTACAGATCTTCAGTCTGTTTTAGAAAGTTCAATTAGCTCTGCAGCATCTTATTGGAGCACCAGAACCAGAACCGCAGTCTGCAAGAGACTGGAAAAACGAATCAAGAAGGCTGGTTCTGTGACATGGTCAATCTAGTTTCGAGTCCAGCACTGGGGATGACTCTGGTTCTGGTCTGGTACTAAGGATGATCCTGGTTCTGGTCCGGTACTAAGGATGACTCTGGTTCTGGTCCGGTACTGAGAAGGCCTGGTTCTGCTCCGGTACTAAGGATGATCCTGGTTCTGGTCCGGTACTAAGGATGATCCTGGTTCTGGTCCGGTACTAAGGATGACCCTGGTTCTGGTCCGGTACTGGGGATGATCCTGGTTCTCGTCCGGTACTAAGGATGACTCTGGTTCTGGTCCGGTGCTAAGGATGATCCTGGTTCTGGTCCGGTACTAAGGATGACTCTGGTTCTGGTCCGGTGCTAAGGATGACTCTGGTTCTGGTCCGGTGCTAAGGATGATCCTGGTTCTGGTCCGGTACTAATGATGATCCTGGTTCTGGTCCGGTACTAAGGATGACTATGGTTCTGGTCCGGTACTAAGGATGATCGTGGTTCTGGTTCAGTACTAAGGATGACTGGTTCTGGTCCGGTACTAAGGATGATCCTGGTTCTGGTCCGGTACTAAGGATGACTGGTTCTGGTCCGGTACTAAGGATGATCCTGGTTCTGGTCCGGTACTAAGGATGACTGGTTCTGGTCCGGTACTAAGGATGACTGGTTCTGGTCCGGTACTAAGGATGACTGGTTCTGGTCCGGTACTAAGGATGATCCTGGTTCTGGTCCGGTACTAAGGATGACTGGTTCTGGTCCGGTACTAAGGATGACTGGTTCTGGTCCGGTACTAAGGATGATCCTGGTTCTGGTCCGGTACTAAGGATGATCCTGGTTCTGGTCTGGTACTAAGGGTGACTGGTTCTGGTCCGGTACTAAGGATGACTGGTTCTGGTCCGGTACTGAGAATGACTGGTTCTGGTCCGGTACTAAGGATGACTGGTTCTCGTCCGGTACTGGGGATGATCCTGGTTCTGGTCCGGTACTAAGGATGACTGGTTCTGGTCCGGTACTAAGGATGATCCTGGTTCTGGTCCGGTACTAAGGATGATCCTGGTTCTGGTCCGGTACTAAGGATGACTGGTTCTGGTCCGGTACTAAGGATGACTGGTTCTGGTCCGGTACTAAGGATGATCCTGGTTCTGGTCCGGTACTAAGGATGATCCTGGTTCTGGTCTGGTACTAAGGGTGACTGGTTCTGGTCCGGTACTAAGGATGACTGGTTCTGGTCCGGTACTGAGAATGACTGGTTCTGGTCCGGTACTAAGGATGACTGGTTCTCGTCCGGTACTGGGGATGATCCTGGTTCTGGTCCGGTACTAAGGATGACTGGTTCTGGTCCGGTACTAAGGATGATCCTGGTTCTGGTCCGGTACTAAGGATGACTGGTTCTGGTCCGGTACTAAGGATGACTGGTTCTGGTCCGGTACTAAGGATGATCCTGGTTCTGGTCCGGTACTAAGGATGATCCTGGTTCTGGTCTGGTACTAAGGGTGACTGGTTCTGGTCCGGTACTAAGGATGACTGGTTCTGGTCCGGTACTGAGAATGACTGGTTCTGGTCCGGTACTAAGGATGACTGGTTCTCGTCCGGTACTGGGGATGATCCTGGTTCTGGTCCGGTACTAAGGATGACTGGTTCTTGTCCGGTACTAAGGATGATCGTGGTTCTGGTTCAGTACTAAGGATGACTCTGGTTCTGGTCCGGTACTAAGGATGATCCTGGTTCTGGTCCGGTACTAAGGATGATCCTGGTTCTGGTCCGGTACTAAGGATGACTCTGGTTCTGGTCCGGTACTAAGGATGATCCTGGTTCTGGTCCGGTACTAAGGATGACTCTGGTTCTGGTCCGGTACTAAGAATGACTGGTTCTGGTCCGGTACTAAGGATGACCCTGGTTCTGGTCCGGTACTAAGGGTGACTGGTTCTGGTCCGGTACTAAGGATGACTCTGGTTCTGGTCCGGTACTAAGGATGATCCTGGTTCTGGTCCGGTACTAAGGATGACTCTGGTTCTGGTCCGGTACTAAGGATGATCCTGGTTCTGGTCCGGTACTAAGGATGACTGGTTCTGGTCCGGTACTAAGGATGACCCTGGTTCTGGTCCGGTACTAATGATGACTCTTGTTCTGATCCGGTACTAAGGACGATCCTGGTTCTGCTCCGGCACTAAGGATGACTGGTTCTGGTCCGGTACTAAGGATGACTGGTTCTGGTCCGGTACTAATGATGACTGGTTCTGGTCCGGTACTGGGGATGACTCTGGTTCTGGTCCGGTACTAAGGAAGATCGTGGTTCTGGTTCAGTACTAAGGATGACTCTGGTTCTGGTCCGGTACTAAGGATGATCCTGGTTCTGGTCCGGTACTAAGGATGACTCTGGTTCTGGTCCGGTACTAAGGATGATCCTGGTTCTGGTCCGGTACTAAGGATGATCCTGGTTCTGGTCAGGTACTAAGGATGACTCTGGTTCTGGTCCGGTACTAAGGATGATCCTGGTTCTGGGCCGGTACTAAGGATGAGTCTGGTTCTGGTCCGGTACTAAGAATGACTGGTTCTGGTCCGGTACTAAGGATGACCCTGGTTCTGGTCCGGTACTGGGGATGATCCTGGTTCTGGTCCGGTACTAAGTGTGACTGGTTCTGGTCCGGTACTAAGGATGACTCTGGTTCTGGTCCGGTACTAAGGATGATCCTGGTTCTGGTCCGGCACTAAGGATGACTGGTTCTGGTCCGGTACTAAGGATGACTGGTTCTGGTCCGGTACTAAGGATGACTCTGGTTCTGATCCGGTACTAAGGATGATCCTGGTTCTGCTCCGGTACTAAGGATGACTGGTTCTGGTCCGGTACTAAGGATGACTGGTTCTGGTCCGGTACTAATAATGACTGGTTCTGGTCCGGTACTGGGGATGACTGGTTCTGGTCCGGTACTAAGGATGACCCTGGTTCTGGTCCGGTACTGGGGATGATCCTGGTTCTGGTCCGGTACTAAGGGTGACTGGTTCTGGTCCGGTACTAAGGATGACTCTGGTTCTGGTCCGGTACTAAGGATGACTCTGGTTCTGGTCCGGTACTAAGGATGATCCTGGTTCTGGTCCGGTACTAAGGATGACTCTGGTTCTGGTCCGGTACTAAGGATGACTGGATGTGGTCCGGTACTAAGGATGACCCTGGTTCTGGTCCGGTACTAATGATGACTCTGGTTCTGATCCGGTACTAAGGACGATCCTGGTTCTGCTCCGGCACTAAGGATGACTGGTTCTGGTCCGGTACTAAGGATGACTGGTTCTGGTCCGGTACTAATGATGACTGGTTCTGGTCCGGTACTGGGGATGACTCTGGTTCTGGTCCGGTACTAAGGAAGATCGTGGTTCTGGTTCAGTACTAAGGATGACTCTGGTTCTGGTCCGGTACTAAGGATGATCCTGGTTCTGGTCCGGTACTAAGGATGACTCTGGTTCTGGTCCGGTACTAAGGATGATCCTGGTTCTGGTCCGGTACTAAGGATGATCCTGGTTCTGGTCCGGTACTAAGGATGACTCTGGTTCTGGTCCGGTACTAAGGATGATCCTGGTTCTGGGCCGGTACTAAGGATGAGTCTGGTTCTGGTCCGGTACTAAGAATGACTGGTTCTGGTCCGGTACTAAGGATGACCCTGGTTCTGGTCCGGTACTGGGGATGATCCTGGTTCTGGTCCGGTACTAAGTGTGACTGGTTCTGGTCCGGTACTAAGGATGACTCTGGTTCTGGTCCGGTACTAAGGATGATCCTGGTTCTGGTCCGGCACTAAGGATGACTGGTTCTGGTCCGGTACTAAGGATGACTGGTTCTGGTCCGGTACTAAGGATGACTCTGGTTCTGATCCGGTACTAAGGATGATCCTGGTTCTGCTCCGGTACTAAGGATGACTGGTTCTGGTCCGGTACTAAGGATGACTGGTTCTGGTCCGGTACTAATAATGACTGGTTCTGGTCCGGTACTGGGGATGACTCTGGTTCTGGTCCAGTACTAAGGATGATCCTGGTTCTGGTTCAGTACTAAGGATGATCCTGGTTCTGGTCCGGTACTAAGGATGATCCTGGTTCTGGTCTGGTACTAAGGGTGACTGGTTCTGGTCCGGTACTAATGATGACTCTGGTTCTGGTCCGGTACTGAGAATGACTGGTTCTGGTCCGGTACTAAGGACCATCCTGGTTCTGGTCCGGTACTAAGGATGATCCTGGTTCTCGTCCGGTACTAAGGATAACCCTGGTTCTGGTCCGGTACTAAGGATGATCCTGGTTCTCGTCCGGTACTAAGGATGAGTCTGGTTCTGGTCCGGTACTAAGGATGAGTCTGGTTCTGGTCCGGTACTAAGGATGATCCTGGTTCTGGGCCGGTACTAAGGATGAGTCTGGTTCTGGTCCGGTACTAAGAATGACTGGTTCTGGTCCGGTACTAAGGATGACTGGTTCTGGTCCGGTACTAAGGATGACTCTGGTTCTGATCCGGTACTAAGGATGATCCTGGTTCTGCTCCGGTACTAAGGATGACTGGTTCTGGTCCGGTACTAAGGATGACTGGTTCTGGTCCGGTACTAAGAATGACTGGTTCTGGTCCGGTACTAAGGATGATCCTGGTTCTGGTCTGGTACTAAGGGTGACTGGTTCTGGTCCGGTACTAATGATGACTCTGGTTCTGGTCCGGTACTAAGGATGACTGGTTCTGGTCCGGTACTGAGAATGACTGGTTCTGGTCCGGTACTAAGGATGACTGGTTCTCGTCCGGTACTGGGGATGATCCTGGTTCTGGTCCGGTACTAAGGATGACTGGTTCTTGTCCGGTACTAAGGATGATCGTGGTTCTGGTTCAGTACTAAGGATGACTCTGGTTCTGGTCCGGTACTAAGGATGATCCTGGTTCTGGTCCGGTACTAAGGATGATCCTGGTTCTGGTCCGGTACTAAGGATGACTCTGGTTCTGGTCCGGTACTAAGGATGATCCTGGTTCTGGTCCGGTACTAAGGATGACTCTGGTTCTGGTCCGGTACTAAGAATGACTGGTTCTGGTCCGGTACTAAGGATGACCCTGGTTCTGGTCCGGTACTGGGGATGATCCTGGTTCTGGTCCGGTACTAAGGGTGACTGGTTCTGGTCCGGTACTAAGGATGACTCTGGTTCTGGTCCGGTACTAAGGATGACTCTGGTTCTGGTCCGGTACTAAGGATGATCCTGGTTCTGGTCCGGTACTAAGGATGACTCTGGTTCTGGTCCGGTACTAAGGATGACTGGATGTGGTCCGGTACTAAGGATGACCCTGGTTCTGGTCCGGTACTAATGATGACTCTGGTTCTGATCCGGTACTAAGGACGATCCTGGTTCTGCTCCGGCACTAAGGATGACTGGTTCTGGTCCGGTACTAAGGATGACTGGTTCTGGTCCGGTACTAATGATGACTGGTTCTGGTCCGGTACTGGGGATGACTCTGGTTCTGGTCCGGTACTAAGGAAGATCGTGGTTCTGGTTCAGTACTAAGGATGACTCTGGTTCTGGTCCGGTACTAAGGATGACTGGATGTGGTCCGGTACTAAGGATGACCCTGGTTCTGGTCCGGTACTAATGATGACTCTGGTTCTGGTCCGGTACTAAGGATGATCCTGGTTCTGGTCCGGTACTAAGGATGACTCTGGTTCTGGTCCGGTACTAAGGATGATCCTGGTTCTGGGCCGGTACTAAGGATGAGTCTGGTTCTGGTCCGGTACTAAGAATGACTGGTTCTGGTCCGGTACTAAGGATGACCCTGGTTCTGGTCCGGTACTGGGGATGATCCTGGTTCTGGTCCGGTACTAAGTGTGACTGGTTCTGGTCCGGTACTAAGGATGACTCTGGTTCTGGTCCGGTACTAAGGATGATCCTGGTTCTGGTCCGGCACTAAGGATGACTGGTTCTGGTCCGGTACTAAGGATGACTGGTTCTGGTCCGGTACTAAGGATGACTCTGGTTCTGATCCGGTACTAAGGATGATCCTGGTTCTGCTCCGGTACTAAGGATGACTGGTTCTGGTCCGGTACTAAGGATGACTGGTTCTGGTCCGGTACTAATAATGACTGGTTCTGGTCCGGTACTGGGGATGACTCTGGTTCTGGTCCAGTACTAAGGATGATCCTGGTTCTGGTTCAGTACTAAGGATGATCCTGGTTCTGGTCCGGTACTAAGGATGATCCTGGTTCTGGTCTGGTACTAAGGGTGACTGGTTCTGGTCCGGTACTAATGATGACTCTGGTTCTGGTCCGGTACTGAGAATGACTGGTTCTGGTCCGGTACTAAGGACCATCCTGGTTCTGGTCCGGTACTAAGGATGATCCTGGTTCTCGTCCGGTACTAAGGATAACCCTGGTTCTGGTCCGGTACTAAGGATGATCCTGGTTCTCGTCCGGTACTAAGGATGAGTCTGGTTCTGGTCCGGTACTAAGGATGAGTCTGGTTCTGGTCCGGTACTAAGGATGATCCTGGTTCTGGGCCGGTACTAAGGATGAGTCTGGTTCTGGTCCGGTACTAAGAATGACTGGTTCTGGTCCGGTACTAAGGATGACTGGTTCTGGTCCGGTACTAAGGATGACTCTGGTTCTGATCCGGTACTAAGGATGATCCTGGTTCTGCTCCGGTACTAAGGATGACTGGTTCTGGTCCGGTACTAAGGATGACTGGTTCTGGTCCGGTACTAAGAATGACTGGTTCTGGTCCGGTACTAAGGATGATCCTGGTTCTGGTCTGGTACTAAGGGTGACTGGTTCTGGTCCGGTACTAATGATGACTCTGGTTCTGGTCCGGTACTAAGGATGACTGGTTCTGGTCCGGTACTGAGAATGACTGGTTCTGGTCCGGTACTAAGGATGACTGGTTCTCGTCCGGTACTGGGGATGATCCTGGTTCTGGTCCGGTACTAAGGATGACTGGTTCTTGTCCGGTACTAAGGATGATCGTGGTTCTGGTTCAGTACTAAGGATGACTCTGGTTCTGGTCCGGTACTAAGGATGATCCTGGTTCTGGTCCGGTACTAAGGATGATCCTGGTTCTGGTCCGGTACTAAGGATGACTCTGGTTCTGGTCCGGTACTAAGGATGATCCTGGTTCTGGTCCGGTACTAAGGATGACTCTGGTTCTGGTCCGGTACTAAGAATGACTGGTTCTGGTCCGGTACTAAGGATGACCCTGGTTCTGGTCCGGTACTGGGGATGATCCTGGTTCTGGTCCGGTACTAAGGGTGACTGGTTCTGGTCCGGTACTAAGGATGACTCTGGTTCTGGTCCGGTACTAAGGATGACTCTGGTTCTGGTCCGGTACTAAGGATGATCCTGGTTCTGGTCCGGTACTAAGGATGACTCTGGTTCTGGTCCGGTACTAAGGATGACTGGATGTGGTCCGGTACTAAGGATGACCCTGGTTCTGGTCCGGTACTAATGATGACTCTGGTTCTGATCCGGTACTAAGGACGATCCTGGTTCTGCTCCGGCACTAAGGATGACTGGTTCTGGTCCGGTACTAAGGATGACTGGTTCTGGTCCGGTACTAATGATGACTGGTTCTGGTCCGGTACTGGGGATGACTCTGGTTCTGGTCCGGTACTAAGGAAGATCGTGGTTCTGGTTCAGTACTAAGGATGACTCTGGTTCTGGTCCGGTACTAAGGATGACTGGATGTGGTCCGGTACTAAGGATGACCCTGGTTCTGGTCCGGTACTAATGATGACTCTGGTTCTGATCCGGTACTAAGGACGATCCTGGTTCTGCTCCGGCACTAAGGATGACTGGTTCTGGTCCGGTACTAAGGATGACTGGTTCTGGTCCGGTACTAATGATGACTGGTTCTGGTCCGGTACTGGGGATGACTCTGGTTCTGGTCCGGTACTAAGGAAGATCGTGGTTCTGGTTCAGTACTAAGGATGACTCTGGTTCTGGTCCGGTACTAAGGATGATCCTGGTTCTGGTCCGGTACTAAGGATGACTCTGGTTCTGGTCCGGTACTAAGGATGATCCTGGTTCTGGTCCGGTACTAAGGATGATCCTGGTTCTGGTCCGGTACTAAGGATGACTCTGGTTCTGGTCCGGTACTAAGGATGATCCTGGTTCTGGGCCGGTACTAAGGATGAGTCTGGTTCTGGTCCGGTACTAAGAATGACTGGTTCTGGTCCGGTACTAAGGATGACCCTGGTTCTGGTCCGGTACTGGGGATGATCCTGGTTCTGGTCCGGTACTAAGTGTGACTGGTTCTGGTCCGGTACTAAGGATGACTCTGGTTCTGGTCCGGTACTAAGGATGATCCTGGTTCTGTTCCGGCACTAAGGATGACTGGTTCTGGTCCGGTACTAAGGATGACTGGTTCTGGTCCGGTACTAAGGATGACTCTGGTTCTGATCCGGTACTAAGGATGATCCTGGTTCTGCTCCGGTACTAAGGATGACTGGTTCTGGTCCGGTACTAAGGATGACTGGTTCTGGTCCGGTACTAATAATGACTGGTTCTGGTCCGGTACTGGGGATGACTCTGGTTCTGGTCCAGTACTAAGGATGATCCTGGTTCTGGTTCAGTACTAAGGATGATCCTGGTTCTGGTCCGGTACTAAGGATGATCCTGGTTCTGGTCTGGTACTAAGGGTGACTGGTTCTGGTCCGGTACTAATGATGACTCTGGTTCTGGTCCGGTACTGAGAATGACTGGTTCTGGTCCGGTACTAAGGACCATCCTGGTTCTGGTCCGGTACTAAGGATGATCCTGGTTCTCGTCCGGTACTAAGGATAACCCTGGTTCTGGTCCGGTACTAAGGATGATCCTGGTTCTCGTCCGGTACTAAGGATGAGTCTGGTTCTGGTCCGGTACTAAGAATGACTGGTTCTGGTCCGGTACTAAGGATGACTCTGGTTCTGGTCCGGTACTAAGGATGATCCTGGTTCTGGGCCGGTACTAAGGATGAGTCTGGTTCTGGTCCGGTACTAAGAATGACTGGTTCTGGTCCGGTACTAAGGATGACTGGTTCTGGTCCGGTACTAAGGATGACTCTGGTTCTGATCCGGTACTAAGGATGATCCTGGTTCTGCTCCGGTACTAAGGATGACTGGTTCTGGTCCGGTACTAAGAATGACTGGTTCTGGTCCGGTACTAAGGATGATCCTGGTTCTGGTCTGGTACTAAGGGTGACTGGTTCTGGTCCGGTACTAAGGATGACTCTGGTTCTGGTCCGGTACTAAGGATGACTGGTTCTGGTCCGGTACTGAGAATGACTGGTTCTGGTCCGGTACTAAGGATGACTGGTTCTCGTCCGGTACTGGGGATGATCCTGGTTCTGGTCCGGTACTAAGGATGACTGGTTCTTGTCCGGTACTAAGGATGATCGTGGTTCTGGTTCAGTACTAAGGATGACTCTGGTTCTGGTCCGGTACTAAGGATGATCCTGGTTCTGGTCCGGTACTAAGGATGACTCTGGTTCTGGTCCGGTACTAAGGATGATCCTGGTTCTGGTCCGGTACTAAGGATGACTCTGGTTCTGGTCCGGTACTAAGAATGACTGGTTCTGGTCCGGTACTAAGGATGACCCTGGTTCTGGTCCGGTACTGGGGATGATCCTGGTTCTGGTCCGGTACTAAGGGTGACTGGTTCTGGTCCGGTACTAAGGATGACTCTGGTTCTGGTCCGGTACTAAGGATGACTCTGGTTCTGGTCCGGTACTAAGGATGATCCTGGTTCTGGTCCGGTACTAAGGATGACTCTGGTTCTGGTCCGGTACTAAGGATGACTGGATGTGGTCCGGTACTAAGGATGACCCTGGTTCTGGTCCGGTACTAATGATGACTCTGGTTCTGATCCGGTACTAAGGACGATCCTGGTTCTGCTCCGGCACTAAGGATGACTGGTTCTGGTCCGGTACTAAGGATGACTGGTTCTGGTCCGGTACTAATGATGACTGGTTCTGGTCCGGTACTGGGGATGACTCTGGTTCTGGTCCGGTACTAAGGAAGATCGTGGTTCTGGTTCAGTACTAAGGATGACTCTGGTTCTGGTCCGGTACTAAGGATGATCCTGGTTCTGGTCCGGTACTAAGGATGACTCTGGTTCTGGTCCGGTACTAAGGATGATCCTGGTTCTGGTCCGGTACTAAGGATGATCCTGGTTCTGGTCCGGTACTAAGGATGACTCTGGTTCTGGTCCGGTACTAAGGATGATCCTGGTTCTGGGCCGGTACTAAGGATGAGTCTGGTTCTGGTCCGGTACTAAGAATGACTGGTTCTGGTCCGGTACTAAGGATGACCCTGGTTCTGGTCCGGTACTGGGGATGATCCTGGTTCTGGTCCGGTACTAAGTGTGACTGGTTCTGGTCCGGTACTAAGGATGACTCTGGTTCTGGTCCGGTACTAAGGATGATCCTGGTTCTGGTCCTGCACTAAGGATGACTGGTTCTGGTCCGGTACTAAGGATGACTGGTTCTGGTCCGGTACTAAGGATGACTCTGGTTCTGATCCGGTACTAAGGATGATCCTGGTTCTGCTCCGGTACTAAGGATGACTGGTTCTGGTCCGGTACTAAGGATGACTGGTTCTGGTCCGGTACTAATAATGACTGGTTCTGGTCCGGTACTGGGGATGACTCTGGTTCTGGTCCAGTACTAAGGATGATCCTGGTTCTGGTTCAGTACTAAGGATGATCCTGGTTCTGGTCCGGTACTAAGGATGATCCTGGTTCTGGTCTGGTACTAAGGGTGACTGGTTCTGGTCCGGTACTAATGATGACTCTGGTTCTGGTCCGGTACTGAGAATGACTGGTTCTGGTCCGGTACTAAGGACCATCCTGGTTCTGGTCCGGTACTAAGGATGATCCTGGTTCTCGTCCGGTACTAAGGATAACCCTGGTTCTGGTCCGGTACTAAGGATGATCCTGGTTCTCGTCCGGTACTAAGGATGACTCTGGTTCTGGTCCGGTACTAATGATGACTGGTTCTGGTCCGGTACTGGGGATGATCCTGGTTCTGGTCCGGTACTAAGGATGATCCTGGTTCTGGTCCGGTACTAAGGATGACCCTGGTTCTGGTCCAGTACTAAGGATGATCCTGGTTCTGGTCCGGTACTAAGGATGACTGGTTCTCGTCCGGTACTAAGGATGACTCTGGTTCTGGTCCGGTACTAAGGATGACTGGATGTGGTCCGGTACTAATGATGACTGGTTCTGGTCCGGTACTGGGGATGATCCTGGTTCTGGTCCGGTACTAAGGATGACTGGTTCTGATCCGTTACTAAGGATGACTGGTTCTGGTCCGGTACTGGGGATGATCCTGGTTCTGGTCCGGTACTAAGGATGACTGGATGTGGTCCGGTACTGGGGATGATCCTGGTTCTCTTCCGGTACTAAGGATGACTCTGGTTCTGGTCCGGTACTAAGGATGATCCTGGTTCTGGTCCGGTACTAAGGATGACTGGTTCTGATCCGTTACTAAGGATGACTGGTTCTGGTCCGGTACTGGGGATGATCCTGGTTCTCGTCCGGTACTAAGGATGACTCTGGTTCTGGTCCGGTACTAAGGATGATCCTGGTTCTGGTCCGGTACTGGGGATGACCCTGGTTCTGGTCCAGTACTAAGGATGATCCTGGTTCTGCTCCGGCACTAAGGATGACTGGTTCTGCTCTGGTACTAAGGATGACTGGTTCTGGTCCGGTACTAATGATGACTGGTTCTGGTCCGGTACTGGGGATGACTCTGGTTCTGGTCCGGTACTAAGGATGATCGTGGTTCTGGTTCAGTACTAAGGATGATCCTGGTTCTGGGCCGGTACTAAGGATGAGTCTGGTTCTGGTCCGGTACTAAGAATGACTGGTTCTGGTCCGGTACTAAGGATGACCCTGGTTCTGGTCCGGTACTGGGGATGATCCTGGTTCTGGTCCGGTACTAAGTGTGACTGGTTCTGGTCCGGTACTAAGGATGACTCTGGTTCTGGTCCGGTACTAAGGATGATCCTGGTTCTGGTCCTGCACTAAGGATGACTGGTTCTGGTCCGGTACTAAGGATGACTGGTTCTGGTCCGGTACTAAGGATGACTCTGGTTCTGATCCGGTACTAAGGATGATCCTGGTTCTGCTCCGGTACTAAGGATGACTGGTTCTGGTCCGGTACTAAGGATGACTGGTTCTGGTCCGGTACTAATAATGACTGGTTCTGGTCCGGTACTGGGGATGACTCTGGTTCTGGTCCAGTACTAAGGATGATCCTGGTTCTGGTTCAGTACTAAGGATGATCCTGGTTCTGGTCCGGTACTAAGGATGATCCTGGTTCTGGTCTGGTACTAAGGGTGACTGGTTCTGGTCCGGTACTAATGATGACTCTGGTTCTGGTCCGGTACTGAGAATGACTGGTTCTGGTCCGGTACTAAGGACCATCCTGGTTCTGGTCCGGTACTAAGGATGATCCTGGTTCTCGTCCGGTACTAAGGATGACCCTGGTTCTGGTCCAGTACTAAGGATGATCCTGGTTCTGGTCCGGTACTAAGGATGACTGGTTCTCGTCCGGTACTAAGGATGACTCTGGTTCTGGTCCGGTACTAAGGATGACTGGATGTGGTCCGGTACTAATGATGACTGGTTCTGGTCCGGTACTGGGGATGATCCTGGTTCTGGTCCGGTACTAAGGATGACTGGTTCTGATCCGTTACTAAGGATGACTGGTTCTGGTCCGGTACTGGGGATGATCCTGGTTCTGGTCCGGTACTAAGGATGACTGGATGTGGTCCGGTACTGGGGATGATCCTGGTTCTCTTCCGGTACTAAGGATGACTCTGGTTCTGGTCCGGTACTAAGGATGATCCTGGTTCTGGTCCGGTACTAAGGATGACTGGTTCTGATCCGTTACTAAGGATGACTGGTTCTGGTCCGGTACTGGGGATGATCCTGGTTCTCGTCCGGTACTAAGGATGACTCTGGTTCTGGTCCGGTACTAAGGATGATCCTGGTTCTGGTCCGGTACTGGGGATGACCCTGGTTCTGGTCCAGTACTAAGGATGATCCTGGTTCTGCTCCGGCACTAAGGATGACTGGTTCTGCTCTGGTACTAAGGATGACTGGTTCTGGTCCGGTACTAATGATGACTGGTTCTGGTCCGGTACTGGGGATGACTCTGGTTCTGGTCCGGTACTAAGGATGATCGTGGTTCTGGTTCAGTACTAAGGATGACTCTGGTTCTGGTCCGGTACTAAGGATGATCCTGGTTCTGGGCCGGTACTAAGGATGAGTCTGGTTCTGGTCCGGTACTAAGAATGACTGGTTCTGGTCCGGTACTAAGGATGACCCTGGTTCTGGTCCGGTACTGGGGATGATCCTGGTTCTGGTCCGGTACTAAGTGTGACTGGTTCTGGTCCGGTACTAAGGATGACTCTGGTTCTGGTCCGGTACTAAGGATGATCCTGGTTCTGGTCCTGCACTAAGGATGACTGGTTCTGGTCCGGTACTAAGGATGACTGGTTCTGGTCCGGTACTAAGGATGACTCTGGTTCTGATCCGGTACTAAGGATGATCCTGGTTCTGCTCCGGTACTAAGGATGACTGGTTCTGGTCCGGTACTAAGGATGACTGGTTCTGGTCCGGTACTAATAATGACTGGTTCTGGTCCGGTACTGGGGATGACTCTGGTTCTGGTCCAGTACTAAGGATGATCCTGGTTCTGGTTCAGTACTAAGGATGATCCTGGTTCTGGTCCGGTACTAAGGATGATCCTGGTTCTGGTCTGGTACTAAGGGTGACTGGTTCTGGTCCGGTACTAATGATGACTCTGGTTCTGGTCCGGTACTGAGAATGACTGGTTCTGGTCCGGTACTAAGGACCATCCTGGTTCTGGTCCGGTACTAAGGATGATCCTGGTTCTCGTCCGGTACTAAGGATAACCCTGGTTCTGGTCCGGTACTAAGGATGATCCTGGTTCTCGTCCGGTACTAAGGATGACTCTGGTTCTGGTCCGGTACTAATGATGACTGGTTCTGGTCCGGTACTGGGGATGATCCTGGTTCTGGTCCGGTACTAAGGATGATCCTGGTTCTGGTCCGGTACTAAGGATGACCCTGGTTCTGGTCCAGTACTAAGGATGATCCTGGTTCTGGTCCGGTACTAAGGATGACTGGTTCTCGTCCGGTACTAAGGATGACTCTGGTTCTGGTCCGGTACTAAGGATGACTGGATGTGGTCCGGTACTAATGATGACTGGTTCTGGTCCGGTACTGGGGATGATCCTGGTTCTGGTCCGGTACTAAGGATGACTGGTTCTGATCCGTTACTAAGGATGACTGGTTCTGGTCCGGTACTGGGGATGATCCTGGTTCTGGTCCGGTACTAAGGATGACTGGATGTGGTCCGGTACTGGGGATGATCCTGGTTCTCTTCCGGTACTAAGGATGACTCTGGTTCTGGTCCGGTACTAAGGATGATCCTGGTTCTGGTCCGGTACTAAGGATGACTGGTTCTGATCCGTTACTAAGGATGACTGGTTCTGGTCCGGTACTGGGGATGATCCTGGTTCTCGTCCGGTACTAAGGATGACTCTGGTTCTGGTCCGGTACTAAGGATGATCCTGGTTCTGGTCCGGTACTGGGGATGACCCTGGTTCTGGTCCAGTACTAAGGATGATCCTGGTTCTGCTCCGGCACTAAGGATGACTGGTTCTGCTCTGGTACTAAGGATGACTGGTTCTGGTCCGGTACTAATGATGACTGGTTCTGGTCCGGTACTGGGGATGACTCTGGTTCTGGTCCGGTACTAAGGATGATCGTGGTTCTGGTTCAGTACTAAGGATGACTCTGGTTCTGGTCCGGTACTAAGGATGATCCTGGTTCTGGTCCGGTACTAAGGATGACTCTGGTTCTGGTCCGGTACTAAGGATGACTGGTTCTGGTTCAGTACTAAGGATGACTCTGGTTCTGGTCCGGTACTAAGGATGATCCTGGTTCTGGTCCGGTACTAAGAATGACTGGGTCTGGTCCGGTACTGGGGATGATCCTGGTTCTGGTCCGGTACTAAGTGTGACTGGTTCTGGTCCGGTACTAAGGATGATCCTCGTTCTGGTCCGGTACTAAGGATGACTCTGGTTCTGGTCCGGTACTAAGGATGACTGGATGTGGTCCGGTACTAATGATGACTGGTTCTGGTCCGGTACTGGGGATGATCCTGGTTCTGGTCCGGTACTAAGGGTGACTGGTTCTGGTCCGGTACAAAGGATGACTCTGGTTCTGGTCCGGTACTAAGGATGATCCTGGTTCTGGTCCGGTACTAAGGATGACTGGTTCTGGTCCGGTACTAAGGATGACTGGTTCTGGTCCGGTACTAATGATGACTGGTTCTGGTCCGGTACTGGGGATGATCCTGGTTCTGGTCTGGTACTAAGGATGATCCTGGTTTTGGTCCGGTACTAAGGATGACTGGTTCTGGTCCGGTACTAAGGATGATCCTGGTTCTGGTCCGGTACTAAGGATGACTCTGGTTGTGGTCCGGTACAAAGGATGACTGGTTCTGGTCCGGTACTAAGGACCATCCTGGTTCTGGTCCGGTACTAAGGATGATCCTGGTTCTGGTCCGGTAATAAGGATGACTGGTTCTGGTCCGGTACTGGGGATGATCCTGGTTCTCGTCCGGTACTAAGGATGACTCTCGTTCTGGTCCGGTACTAAGGATGACCCTGGTTCTGGTCCGGTACTAAGGATGATTGGATGTGGTCCGGTACTAAGGATGATCCTGGTTCTGGTCTGGTACTAAGGGTGACTGGTTCTGGTCCGGTACTAAGGATGATCGTGGTTCTGGTTCAGTACTAAGGATGACTGGTTCTGGTCCGGTACTAAGGATGACTGGTTCTGGTCCGGTACTAAGGATGATCCTGGTTCTGGTCCGGTACTAAGGATGATCCTGGTTCTGGTCCGGCATTAAGGATGACTGGTTCTGGTCCGGTACTAAGGATGATCCTGGTTCTGGTCCGGTACTAATGATGACTGGTTCTGGTCCGGTACTAAGGATGATCCTGGTTCTGGTCCGGTACTAAGGATGATCCTGGTTCTGATCTGGTACTAAGGGTGACTGGTTCTGGTCCGGTACTAAGGATGATCGTGGTTCTGGTTCAGTACTAAGGATGACTGGTTCTGGTCCGGTACTAAGGATGACTGGTTCTGGTCCGGTACTAAGGATGATCCTGGTTCTGGTCCGGTACTAAGGATGATCCTGGTTCTGGTCCGGTACTAAGGATGACTGGTTCTGGTCCGGTACTGAGAATGACTGGTTCTTGTCCGGTACTAAGGACAATCCTGGTTCTGGTCCGGTACTAAGGATGATCCTGGTTCTGGTCCGGTACTAAGGATGACCCTGGTTCTGATCCGGTACTAAGGATGATCCTGGTTCTGGTCCGGTACTAAGGATGATCGTGGTTCTGGTTCAGTACTAAGGATAAATCTGGTTCTGGTCCGGTACTAAGCATGATCCTGGTTCTGGTCCGGTACTAAGGATGACTGGTTCTGGTCCGGTACTAAGGATGACTCTGGTTCTGGTCCGGTACTAAGGATGATCCTGGTTCTGGTCCGGTACTAAGGATGACTCTGGTTCTGGTCCGGTACTAAGAATGACTGGTTCTGGTCCGGTACTAAGGATGACCCTGGTTCTGGTCCGGTACTGGGGATGATCCTGGTTCTGGTCCGGTACTAAGGGTGACTGGTTCTGGTCCGGTACTAAGGATGACTGGTTCTGGTCCGGTACTAAGGATGACTGGTTCTCGTCCGGTACTGAGGATGACCCTGGTTCTGGTCCGGTACTAAGGATGATCCTGGTTCTGGTCCGGTACTAAGGATGATCCTGGTTCTGGTCCGGTACTAAGGATGACTCTGGTTCTGGTCCGGTACTAAGGATGATCCTGGTTCTGGTCCGGTACTGGGGATGATCCTGGTTCTCGTCCGGTACTAAGGATGACTCTGGTACTGGTCCGGTACTAAGGATGATCCTGGTTCTGGTCCGGTACTAAGGATGATCCTGGTTCTTGTCCGGTACTAAGGATGATCCTGGTTCTGGTCCAGTACTAAGGATGACTGTTTCTGATCCGGTACTAAGGATGATCCTGGTTCTGCTCCGGTACTAAGGATGACTGGTTCTGGTCCGGTACTAAGGATGATCCTGGTTCTGATCCGGTACTAAGGATGATCCTGGTTCTGCTCCGGCACTAATGATGACTGGTTCTTGTCCGGTACTAATGATGATCCTGGTTCTGGTCCGGTACTAAGGATGATTGGTGCTGGTCCAGTACTAAGGATGACTGGTTCTGGTCCGGTACTAAGGATGACTGGTTCTCGTCCGGTACTGAGGATGACCCTGGTTCTTGTCCGGTACTAAGGATGATCCTGGTTCTGGTCCGGTACTAAGGATGATCCTGGTTCTGGTCCGGTACTAAGGATGATCCTGGTTCTGGTCCGGTACTAAGGATGACTCTGGTTCTGGTCCGGTACTAAGGATGATCCTGGTTCTGGTCCGGTACTGGGGATGATCCTGGTTCTCGTCCGGTACTAAGGATGACTCTGGTACTGGTCCGGTACTGGGGATGATCCTGGTTCTGGTCCGGTACTAAGGATGATCCTGGTTCTGGTCCGGTACTAAGGATGATTGGTTCTGGTCCGGTACTAATGATGACTGGTTCTGGTCCGGTACTAAGGATGATCCTGGTTCTGGTCCGGTACTAAGGATGACTGGTTCTGGTCCGGTACTAAGGATGATCCTGGTTCTGGTCCGGTACTAAGGGTGACTGGTTCTGGTCCGGTACTAAGGATGATCCTGGTTCTGGTCCGGTACTAAGGGTGACTGGTTCTTGTCCGGTACTAAGGATGACTGGTTCTCGTCCGGTACTGAGGATGACCCTGGTTCTGGTCCGGTACTAAGGATGATCCTGGTTCTGGTCCGGTACTAAGGATGATCCTGGTTCTGGTCCGGTACTAAGGATGACTCTGGTTCTGGTCCGGTACTAAGGATGATCCTGGTTCTGGTCCGGTACTGGGGATGATCCTGGTTCTCGTCCGGTACTAAGGATGACTCTGGTACTGGTCCGGTACTAAGGATGATCCTGGTTCTGGTCCGGTACTAAGGATGATCCTGGTTCTTGTCCGGTACTAAGGATGATCCTGGTTCTGGTCCAGTACTAAGGATGACTGTTTCTGATCCGGTACTAAGGATGATCCTGGTTCTGCTCCGGTACTAAGGATGACTGGTTCTGGTCCGGTACTAAGGATGATCCTGGTTCTGATCCGGTACTAAGGATGATCCTGATTCTGCTCCGGCACTAATGATGACTGGTTCTTGTCCGGTACTAATGATGATCCTGGTTCTGGTCCGGTACTAAGGATGATTGGTGCTGGTCCAGTACTAAGGATGACTGGTTCTGGTCCGGTACTAAGGATGACTGGTTCTCGTCCGGTACTGAGGATGACCCTGGTTCTTGTCCGGTACTAAGGATGATCCTGGTTCTGGTCCGGTACTAAGGATGATCCTGGTTCTGGTCCGGTACTAAGGATGATCCTGGTTCTGGTCCGGTACTAAGGATGACTCTGGTTCTGGTCCGGTACTAAGGATGATCCTGGTTCTGGTCCGGTACTGGGGATGATCCTGGTTCTCGTCCGGTACTAAGGGTGACTCTGGTACTGGTCCGGTACTGGGGATGATCCTGGTTCTGGTCCGGTACTAAGGATGATCCTGGTTCTGGTCCGGTACTAAGGATGATTGGTTCTGGTCCGGTACTAATGATGACTGGTTCTGGTCCGGTACTAAGGATGATCCTGGTTCTGGTCCGGTACTAAGGATGACTGGTTCTGGTCCGGTACTAAGGATGATCCTGGTTCTTGTCCGGTACTAAGGATGATCCTGGTTCTGGTCCAGTACTAAGGATGACTGGTTCTGATCCAGTACTAAGGATGATCATGGTTCTGCTCCGGCACTAAGGATGACTGGTTCTGGTCCGGTACTAAGGATGATCCTGGTTCTGATCCGGTACTAAGGATGATCCTGGTTCTGCTCCGGCACTAATGATGACTGGTACTCGTCCGGTACTAATGATGTTCCTGGTTCTGGTCCGGTACTGAGGATGACTGGTTCTGGTCCGGTACTAAGGATGATGCTGGTTCTGGTCCGGTACTAAGGATGACTGGTTCTGGTCCGGTACTAAATATGACTCTGGTTCTGGTCCGGTACTAATGATGATGCTGGTTCTGGTCCGGTACTAAGGATGATGCTGGTTCGGGTCCGGTACTAAGGATGATTGGTTCTGGTCCGGTACTAAGGATGACTGGTTGTGGTCCGGTACTAAGGATGATTGGTTCTGGTCCGGTACTGGGGATGATCCTGGTTCTAGTCCGGAACTAAGGATGAGTCTGGTTCTGGTCCGGTACTGAGGATGATTAGTTCTGGTCCAGTCCTAAGAATAATCCTGGTTCTGGTCCGGTACTAAGGATGAAAGGTTGTGGTCCGGTACTAAGGATGACTCTGGTTCTGGTCCGGTACTAAGGATGATCCTGGTTCTGGTCCGGTACTGGGGATGATCCTGGTTCTCGTCCGGTCCTAAGGATGACTCTGGTTCTGGTCCGGTACAAAGGATGATCCTGGTTCTGGTCCGGTACTAAGGGTGACCCTGGTTCTGGTCCGGTAATAAGGATGATCCTGGTTCTTGTCCGGTACCACGGATGACTGGTTCTGGTCCGGTACTAAGGATGATCCTGGTTCTGGTCCAGTACTAAGGATGACTGGTTCTGGTCCGGTACTGGGGATGATCCTGGTTCTGGTCCGGTACTGGGGATGATCCTGGTTCTGGTCCGGTACTAAGGATGATCCTGGTTCTGATCCGGTACTAAGGATGACTCTGGTTCTGGTCCGGTACTAAGGATGACTGGTTCTGGTCCGGTACTAAGGATGACCCTGGTTCTGGTCCGGTACTAAGGATGATCCTGGTTCTGGTCCGGTACTAAGGATGACTGGTTCTGGTCCGGTACTAAGGATGATCCTGGTTCTGGTCCAGTACTAAGGATGACTGGTTCTTATCCGGTACTAAGGATGATCCTGGTTCTGCTCCGGCACTAAGGATGACTGGTTCTGGTCCGGTACTAAGGATGTTCCTGGTTCTGGTCCGGTACTAGGGATGATCCTGGTTCTAGTCCGGTACTAGGGATGAGTGGTTCTGGTCCGGTACTAATCATGACTGGTTCTGGTCCGGTACTAAGGATGATCCTGGTTCTTGTCCGGTACTAAGGATGATCCTGGTTCTGCTCCGGCACTAATGATGACTGGTACTCGTCCGGTACTAATGATGATGCTGGTTCTGGTCCGGTACTAAGGATGATGCTGGTTCTGGGCCGGTACTAAGGATGATTGGTTCTGGTCCGGTACTAAGGATGACTGGTTGTGGTCCGGTACTAAGGATGATTGGTTCTGGTCCGGTACTGGGGATGATCCTGGTTCTAGTCCGGAACTAAGGATGACTGGTTCTGGTCCAGTATTAAGGATGATCCTGGTTCTGGTCCGGAACTAAGGATGAGTCTGGTTCTGGTCCGGTACTGAGGATGATTAGTTCTGGTCCAGTCCTAAGAATAATCCTGGTTCTGGTCCGGTACTAAGGATGAAAGGTTGTGGTCCGGTACTAAGGATGACTCTGGTTCTGGTCCGGTACTAAGGATGATCCTGGTTCTGGTCCGGTACTGGGGATGATCCTGGTTCTCGTCCGGTCCTAAGGATGACTCTGGTTCTGGTCCGGTACAAAGGATGATCCTGGTTCTGGTCCGGTACTAAGGGTGACCCTGGTTCTGGTCCGGTAATAAGGATGATCCTGGTTCTTGTCCGGTACCACGGATGACTGGTTCTGGTCCGGTACTAAGGATGATCCTGGTTCTGGTCCAGTACTAAGGATGACTGGTTCTGGTCCGGTACTGGGGATGATCCTGGTTCTGGTCCGGTACTGGGGATGATCCTGGTTCTGGTCCGGTACTAAGGATGATCCTGGTTCTGATCCGGTACTAAGGATGACTCTGGTTCTGGTCCGGTACTAAGGATGACTGGTTCTGGTCCGGTACTAAGGATGACCCTGGTTCTGGTCCGGTACTAAGGATGATCCTGGTTCTGGTCCGGTACTAAGAATGATTGGTTCTGGTCCGGTACTAAGGATGATCCTGGTTCTGGTCCGGTACTAAGGATGACTGGTTCTGGTCCGGTACTAAGGATGATGCGTTCTGGTCCGGTACTAATGGTGACTGGTTCTGGTCCGGTACTAAGGATGATCCTGGTTCTTGTCCGGTACTAAGGATGATCCTGGTTCTGGTCCAGTACTAAGGATGACTGGTTCTGGTCCGGTACTAAGGATGATCCTGGTTCTGGTCCAGTACTAAGGATGACTGGTTCTTATCCGGTACTAAGGATGATCCTGGTTCTGCTCCGGCACTAAGGATGACTGGTTCTGGTCCGGTACTAAGGATGTTCCTGGTTCTGGTCCGGTACTAGGGATGATCCTGGTTCTAGTCCGGTACTAGGGATGAGTGGTTCTGGTCCGGTACTAATCATGACTGGTTCTGGTCCGGTACTAAGGATGATCCTGGTTCTTGTCCGGTACTAAGGATGATCCTGGTTCTGGTCCAGTACTAAGGATGATCCTGGTTCTGCTCCGGCACTAATGATGACTGGTTCTCGTCCGGTACTAATGATGATCCTGGTTCTGCTCCGGCACTAAGGATGACTGGTTCTGGTCCAGTACTAAGGATGACTGGTTCTGGTCCGGTACTAAGGATGACTGGTTCTCGTCCGGTACTGAGGATGACCCTGGTTCTGGTCCGGTACTAAGTATGATCCTGGTTCTGGTCCGGTACTGGGGATGATCCTGGTTCTGGTCCGGTACTAAGTATGATCCTGGTTCTGGTCCGGTACTAAAGATGACTCTGGTTCTGGTCCGGTACTAAGGATGATCCTGGTTCTGGTCCGGTACTGGGGATGATCCTGGTTCTCGTCCGGTACTAAGGATGACTCTGGTACTGGTCCGGTACTAAGGATGATCCTGGTTCTGGTCCGGTACTAAGGATGATCCTGGTTCTGGTCCGGTACTAGGGATGATCCTGGTTCTGGTCCGGTACTAAGGATGATTGGTTCTGGTCCGGTACTAATGATGACTGGTTCTGGTCCGGTACTAAGGATGATCCTGGTTCTGGTCCGGTACTAAGGATGACTGGTTCTGGTCCGGTACTAAGGATGATCCTGGTTCTGGTCCGGTACTAGGGATGATCCTGGTTCTAGTCCGGTACTAGGGATGAGTGGTTCTGGTCCGGTACTAAGGATGATCCTGGTTCTTTTCCGGTACTAAGGATGATCCTGGTTCTGGTCCAGTACTAAGGATGACTCGTTCTGATCCGGTACTAAGGATGATCCTGGTTCTTTTCCGGTACTAAGGGTGATCCTGGTTCTGGTCCAGTACTAAGGATGACTCGTTCTGATCCGGTACTAAGGATGATCCTGGTTCTGCTCCGGCACTAAGGATGACTGGTTCTGGTCCGGTACTAAGGATGATCCTGGTTCTGATCCGGTACAAAGGATGATCCTGGTTCTGCTCCGGCACTAATGATGACTGGTTCTCGTCCGGTACTAATGATGATCCTGGTTCTGGTCCGGCACTAATGATGACTGGTTCTCGTCCGGTACTAATGATGATCCTGGTTCTGGTCCGGTACTAAGGATGATTGGTGCTGGTCCAGTACTAAGGATGACTGGTTCTGGTCCGTTACTAAGGATGATCCTGGTTCTGGTCCAGTACTAAGGATGATCCTGGTTCTGGTCCGGTACTAAGGATGATCCTGGTTCTGATCCGGTACAAAGGATGATCCTGGTTCTGCTCCGGCACTAATGATGACTGGTTCTCGTCCGGTACTAATGATGATCCTGGTTCTGGTCCGGTACTAAGGATGACTGGTTCTGGTCCAGTACTAAGGATGACTGGTTCTGGTCCGGTACTAAGGATGACTGGTTCTCGTCCGGTACTGAGGATGACCCTGGTTCTGGTCCGGTACTAAGGATGATCCTGGTTCTGGTCCGGTACTGGGGATGATCCTGGTTCTGGTCCGGTACTAAGGATGATCCTGGTTCTGGTCCGGTACTAAAGATGACTCTGGTTCTGGTCCGGTACTAAGGATGATCCTGGTTCTGGTCCGGTACTGGGGATGATCCTGGTTCTCGTCCGGTACTAAGGATGACTCTGGTACTGGTCCGGTACTAAGGATGATCCTGGTTCTGGTCCGGTACTAGGCATGATCCTGGTTCTGGTCCGGTACTAAGGATGATTGGTTCTGGTCCGGTACTAATGATGACTGGTTCTGGTCCGGTACTAAGGATGATCCTGGTTCTGGTCCGGTACTGGGGATGATCCTGGTTCTCGTCCGGTACTAAGGATGACTCTGGTACTGGTCCGGTACTAAGGGTGATCCTGGTTCTGGTCCGGTACTAGGGATGATCCTGGTTCTGGTCCGGTACTAAGGATGATTGGTTCTGGTCCGGTACTAATGATGACTGGTTCTGGTCCGGTACTAAGGATGATCCTGGTTCTGGTCCGGTACTAAGGATGACTGGTTCTGGTCCGGTACTAAGGATGATCCTGGTTCTGGTCCGGTACTAGGGATGATCCTGGTTCTAGTCCGGTACTAGGGATGAGTGGTTCTGGTCCGGTACTAAGGATGATCCTGGTTCTTTTCCGGTACTAAGGATGATCCTGGTTCTGGTCCAGTACTAAGGATGACTCGTTCTGATCCGGTACTAAGGATGATCCTGGTTCTGCTCCGGCACTAAGGATGACTGGTTCTGGTCCGGTACTAAGGATGATCCTGGTTCTGGTCCAGTACTAAGGATGACTGGTTCTGATCCGGTACTAAGTATGACTCCCGTTCTGGTCCGGTACTAGGGATGATCCTGGTTCTAGTCCGGTACTAATGATGACTGGTTCTGGTCCGGTCCTCAGGATGATCCTGGTTCTGGTCCAGTACTAAGGATGACTGGTTCTGATCCGGTACTAAGGATGATCCTGGTTCTGCTCCGGCACTAAGGATGACTGGTTCTGGTCCGGTACTAAGGATGATCCTGGTTCTGATCCGGTACTAAGGATGATCCTGGTTCTGCTCCGGCACTAATGATGACTGGTACTCGTCCGGTACTAATGATGTTCCTGGTTCTGGTCCGGTACTGAGCATGACTGGTTCTGGTCCGGTACTAAGGATGATGCTGGTTCTGGTCCGGTACTAAGGATGACTGGTTCTGGTCCGGTACTAAGGATGACGCTGGTTCTGGTCCGGTACTAAGGATGATTGGTTCTGGTCCGGTACTAAGGATGACTGGTTGTGGTCCGGTACTAAGGATGATTGGTTCTGGTCCGGTACTGGGGATGATCCTGGTTCTAGTCCGGAACTAAGGATGACTGGTTCTGGTCCAGTATTAAGGATGATCCTGGTTCTGGTCCGGAACTAAGGATGAGTCTGGTTGTGGTCCGGTACTAAGGATGACTGGTTCTGGTCCAGTACTAAAGATTATCCTGGTTCTGGTCCGGTACTGAGGATGATTAGTTCTGGTCCAGTCCTAAGAATGATCCTGGTTCTGGTCCGGTACTAAGGATGAAAGGTTCTGGTCCGGTACTAATTATTACTCTGGTTCTGGTCCGGTACTTATGATGATTCTGGTTCTGGTCGGGTACTAAGGATGACTGGTTCTGGTCCGGTACTAAGGATGATCCTGGTTCTGGTCCGGTACTAGGGATGATCCTGGTTGTAGTCCGGTACTAGGGATGAGTGGTTCTGGTCCGGTACTAATCATGACTGGTTCTGGTCCGGTACTAAGGATGATCCTGGTTCTGGTCCAGTACTAAGGAGGACTGGTTCTGGTCCAGTACTAAGGATGACTGGTTCTGGTCCGTTACTAAGGATGATCCTGGTTCTGGTCCAGTACTAAGGATGACTGGTTCTGATCCGGTACTAAGGATGATCCGGGTTCTGCTCCGGCACTAAGGATGATCCTGGTTCTGCTCCGGCACTAATGATGACTGGTTCTCGTCCGGTACTAATGATGATCCTGGTTCTGGTCCGGTACTAAGGATGACTGGTTCTGGTCCGGTACTAAGGATGATCCTGGTTCTGATCCGGTACTAAGGATGATCCTGGTTCTGCTCCGGCACTAATGATGACTGGTTCTCGTCCGGTACTAATGATGATCCTGGTTCTGGTCCGGTACTAAGGATGACTGGTTCTGGTCCAGTACTAAGGATGACTGGTTCTGGTCCGGTACTGAGGATGACCCTGGTTCTGGTCCGGTACTAATGATGATCCTGGTTCTGGTCCGGTACTAAGGATGACTGGTTCTGGTCCAGTACTAAGGATGACTGGTTCTCGTCCGGTACTAAGGATGATCCTGGTTCTGGTCCGGTACTGGGGATGATCCTGGTTCTGGTCCGCTACTACGGATGATCCTGGTTCTGGTCCGGTACTAAGGATGACTCTGGTTCTGGTCCGGTACTAAGGATGATCCTGGTTCTGGTCCGGTACTGGGGATGATCCTGGTTCTCGTCCGGTACTAAGGATGACTCTGGTACTGGTCCGGTACTAAGGATGATCCTGGTTCTGGTCCGGTACTAAGGATGATCCTGGTTCTGGTCCGGTACTAGGGATTATCCTGGTTCTAGTCCGGTACTAGGGATGAGTGGTTCTGGTCCGGTACTAATCATGACTGGTTCTGGTCCAGTACTAAGGATGACTGGTTCTGGTCCGGTACTAAGGATGATCCTGGTTCTAGTCCGGTACTAAGGATGATCCTGGTTCTGGTCCAGTACTAAGGATGATCCTGGTTCTTTTCCGGTACTAAGGATGATCCTGGTTCTGGTCCAGTACTAAGGATGACTCGTTCTGATCCGGTACTAAGGATGATCCTGGTTCTTTTCCGGTACTAAGGATGATCCTGGTTCTGGTCCAGTACTAAGGATGACTCGTTCTGATCCGGTACTAAGGATGATCCTGGTTCTGCTCCGGCACTAAGGATGACTGGTTCTGGTCCGGTACTAAGGATGATCCTGGTTCTTTTCCGGTACTAAGGATGATCCTGGTTCTGGTCCAGTACTAAGGATGACTCGTTCTGATCCGGTACTAAGGATGATCCTGGTTCTTTTCCGGTACTAAGGATGATCCTGGTTCTGGTCCAGTACTAAGGATGACTCGTTCTGATCCGGTACTAAGGATGATCCTGGTTCTGCTCCGGCACTAAGGATGACTGGTTCTGGTCCGGTACTAAGGATGATCCTGGTTCTGGTCCAGTACTAAGGATGACTGGTTCTGATCCGGTACTAAGTATGACTCCCGTTCTGGTCCGGTACTAGGGATGATCCTGGTTCTAGTCCGGTACTAGGGATGAGTGGTTCTGGTCCGGTACTAATGATGACTGGTTCTGGTCCGGTCCTCAGGATGATCCTGGTTCTGGTCCAGTACTAAGGATGACTGGTTCTGATCCGGTACTAAGGATGATCCTGGTTCTGCTCCGGCACTAAGGATGACTGGTTCTGGTCCGGTACTAAGGATGATCCTGGTTCTGATCCGGTACTAAGGATGATCCTGGTTCTGCTCCGGCACTAATGATGACTGGTACTCGTCCGGTACTAAGGATGATGCTGGTTCTGGTCCGGTACTAAGGATGACTGGTTCTGGTCCGGTACTAAGGATGATGCTGGTTCTGGTCCGGTACTAAGGATGATTGGTTCTGGTCCGGTACTAAGGATGACTGGTTGTGGTCCGGTACTAAGGATGATTGGTTCTGGTCCGGTACTGGGGATGATCCTGGTTCTAGTCCGGAACTAAGGATGACTGGTTCTGGTCCAGTATTAAGGATGATCCTGGTTCTGGTCCGGAACTAAGGATGAGTCTGGTTGTGGTCCGGTACTAAGGATGACTGGTTCTGGTCCAGTACTAAAGATTATCCTGGTTCTGGTCCGGTACTGAGGATGATTAGTTCTGGTCCAGTCCTAAGAATGATCCTGGTTCTGGTCCGGTACTAAGGATGAAAGGTTCTGGTCCGGTACTAATTATTACTCTGGTTCTGGTCCGGTACTTATGATGATTCTGGTTCTGGTCGGGTACTAAGGATGACTGGTTCTGGTCCGGTACTAAGGATGATCCTGGTTCTGGTCCGGTACTAGGGATGATCCTGGTTGTAGTCCGGTACTAGGGATGAGTGGTTCTGGTCCGGTACTAATCATGACTGGTTCTGGTCCGGTACTAAGGATGATCCTGGTTCTGGTCCAGTACTAAGGATGACTGGTTCTGATCCGGTACTAAGGATGATCCTGGTTCTGCTCCGGCACTAAGGATGACTGGTTCTGGTCCGTTACTAAGGATGATCCTGGTTCTGGTCCAGTACTAAGGATGACTGGTTCTGATCCGGTACTAAGGATGATCCGGGTTCTGCTCCGGCACTAAGGATGACTGGTTCTGGTCCGGTACTAAGGATGATCCTGGTTCTGATCCGGTACTAAGGATGATCCTGGTTCTGCTCCGGCACTAATGATGACTGGTTCTCGTCCGGTACTAATGATGAGCCTGGTTCTGGTCCGGTACTAAGGATGACTGGTTCTGGTCCAGTACTAAGGATGACTGGTTCTGGTCCGGTACTGAGGATGACCCTGGTTCTGGTCCGGTACTAATGATGATCCTGGTTCTGGTCCGGTACTAAGGATGACTGGTTCTGGTCCAGTACTAAGGATGACTGGTTCTCGTCCGGTACTGAGGATGACCCTGGTTCTGGTCCGGTACTAAGGATGATCCTGGTTCTGGTCCGGTACTGGGGATGATCCTGGTTCTGGTCCGCTACTACGGATGATCCTTGTTCTGGTCCGGTACTAAGGATGACTCTGGTTCTGGTCCGGTACTAAGGATGATCCTGGTTCTGGTCCGGTACTGGGGATGATCCTGGTTCTCGTCCGGTACTAAGGATGACTCTGGTACTGGTCCGGTACTAAGGATGATCCTGGTTCTGGTCCGGTACTAAGGATGATCCTGGTTCTGGTCCGGTACTAATGATGACTCTGGTACTGGTCCGGTACTAAGGATGATCCTGGTTCTCGTCCGGTACTAAGGATGATCCTGGTTCTGGTCCGGTACTAATGATGACTGGTTCTGGTTCGGTACTAAGGATGATCCTGGTTCTGGTCCGGTACTAAGGATGACTGGTTCTGGTCCGGTACTAAGGATGATCCTGGTTCTGGTCCGGTACTAGGGATTATCCTGGTTCTAGTCCGGTACTAGGGATGAGTGGTTCTGGTCCGGTACTAATCATGACTGGTTCTGGTCCGGTACTAAGGATGATCCTGGTTCTTGTCCGGTACTAAGGATGATCCTGGTTCTGGTCCAGTACTAAGGATGATCCTGGTTCTTGTCCGGTACTAAGGATGATCCTGGTTCTGCTCCGGCACTAAGGATGACTGGTTCTGGTCCGGTACTAAGGATGATCCTGGTTCTGGTCCAGTACTAAGGATGACTGGTTCTGATCCGGTACTAAGTATGACTCCCGTTCTGGTCCGGTACTAGGGATTATCCTGGTTCTAGTCCGGTACTAGGGATGAGTGGTTCTGGTCCGAAACTAATGATGACTGGTTCTGGTCCGGTACAAAGGATGATCCTGGTTCTTGTCCGGTACTAAGGATGATCCTGGTTCTGGTCCAGTACTAAGGATGACTGGTTCTGGTCCGGTACTAAGGATGATCCTGGTTCTGGTCCAGTACTAAGGATGACTGGTTCTGATCCGGTACTAAGGATGACTGGTTCTGGTCCGGTACTAAGGATGACCCTGGTTCTGGTCCGGTACTGGGGATGATCCTGGTTCTGGTCCGGTACTAAGGATGATCCTGGTTCTGGTCCGGTACTAAGGATGACTGGTTCTGGTCCGGTACTGGGGATGATCCTGGTTCTGGTCCGGTACTAAGAATGATTGGTTCTGGTCCGGTACTAAGGATGATCCTGGTTCTGGTCCGGTACTAAGGATGACTGGTTCTGGTCCGGTACTAAGGATGATTGGTTCTGGTCCGGTACTAATGGTGACTGGTTCTGGTCCGGTACTAAGGATGATCCTGGTTCTTGTCCGGTACTAAGGATGATCCTGGTTCTGGTCCAGTACTAAGGATGACTGGTTCTGATCCGGTACTAAGGATGATCCTGGTTCTGCTCAGGCACTAAGGATGACTGGTTCTGGTCCGGTACTAAGGATGATCCTGGTTCTGGTCCAGTACTAAGGATGACTGGTTCTTATCCGGTACTAAGGATGATCCTGGTTCTGCTCCGGCACTAAGGATGACTGGTTCTGGTCCGGTACTAAGGATGATCCTGGTTCTGGTCCGGTACTAGGGATGATCCTGGTTCTAGTCCGGTACTAGGGATGAGTGGTTCTGGTCCGGTACTAATCATGACTGGTTCTGGTCCGGTACTAAGGATGATCCTGGTTCTTGTCCGGTACTAAGGATGATCCTGGTTCTGGTCCAGTACTAAGGATGACTGGTTCTGGTCCGTTACTAAGGATGATCCTGGTTCTGGTCCAGTACTAAGGATGATCCTGGTTCTGGTCCGGTACTAAGGATGATCCTGGTTCTGATCCGGTACAAAGGATGATCCTGGTTCTGCTCCGGCACTAATGATGACTGGTTCTCGTCCGGTACTAAGGATGATCCTGGTTCTGGTTCGGTACTAAGGATGACTGGTTCTGGTCCAGTACTAAGGATGACTGGTTCTGGTCCGGTACTAAGGATGACTGGTTCTCGTCCGGTACTGAGGATGACCCTGGTTCTGGTCCGGTACTAAGGATGATCCTGGTTCTGGTCCGGTACTGGGGATGATCCTGGTTCTGGTCCCGTACTAAGGATGATCCTGGTTCTGGTCCGGTACTAAAGATGACTCTGGTTCTGGTCCGGTACTAAGGATGATCCTGGTTCTGGTCCGGTACTGGGGATGATCCTGGTTCTCGTCCGGTACTAAGGATGACTCTGGTACTGGTCCGGTACTAAGGATGATCCTGGTTCTGGTCCGGTACTAAGGATGATCCTGGTTCTGGTCCGGTACTAGGGATGATCCTGGTTCTGGTCCGGTACTAAGGATGATTGGTTCTGGTCCGGTACTAATGATGACTGGTTCTGGTCCGGTACTAAGGATGATCCTGGTTCTGGTCCGGTACTAAGGATGACTGGTTCTGGTCCGGTACTAAGGATGATCCTGGTTCTGGTCCGGTACTAGGGATGATCCTGGTTCTAGTCCGGTACTAGGGATGAGTGGTTCTGGTCCGGTACTAAGGATGATCCTGGTTCTTTTCCGGTACTAAGGATGATCCTGGTTCTGGTCCAGAACTAAGGATGACTCGTTCTGATCCGGTACTAAGGATGATCCTGGTTCTTTTCCGGTACTAAGGATGATCCTGGTTCTGGTCCAGTACTAAGGATGACTCGTTCTGATCCGGTACTAAGGATGATCCTGGTTCTGCTCCGGCACTAAGGATGACTGGTTCTGGTCCGGTACTAAGGATGATCCTGGTTCTGGTCCAGTACTAAGGATGACTGGTTCTGATCCGGTACTAAGTATGACTCCCGTTCTGGTCCGGTACTAGGGATGATCCTGGTTCTAGTCCGGTACTAGGGATGAGTGGTTCTGGTCCGGTACTAATGATGACTGGTTCTGGTCCGGTCCTCAGGATGATCCTGGTTCTGGTCCAGTATTAAGGATGACTGGTTCTGATCCGGTACTAAGGATGATCCTGGTTCTGCTCCGGCACTAAGGATGACTGGTTCTGGTCCGGTACTAAGGATGATCCTGGTTCTGATCCGGTACTAAGGATGATCCTGGTTCTGCTCCGGCACTAATGATGACTGGTACTCGTCCGGTACTAATGATGTTCCTGGTTCTGGTCCGGTACTGAGGATGACTGGTTCTGGTCCGGTACTAAGGATGATGCTGGTTCTGGTCCGGTACTAAGGATGACTGGTTCTGGTCCGGTACTAAGGATGATGCTGGTTCTGGTCCGGTACTAAGGATGATTGGTTCTGGTCCGGTACTAAGGATGACTGGTTGTGGTCCGGTACTAAGGATGATTGGTTCTGGTCCGGTACTGGGGATGATCCTGGTTCTAGTCCGGAACTAAGGATGACTGGTTCTGGTCCAGTATTAAGGATGATCCTGGTTCTGGTCCGGAACTAAGGATGAGTCTGGTTGTGGTCCGGTACTAAGGATGACTGGTTCTGGTCCAGTACTAAAGATTATCCTGGTTCTGGTCCGGTACTGAGGATGATTAGTTCTGGTCCAGTCCTAAGAATGATCCTGGTTCTGGTCCGGTACTAAGGATGAAAGGTTCTGGTCCGGTACTAATTATTACTCTGGTTCTGGTCCGGTACTTAGGATGATTCTGGTTCTGGTCGGGTACTAAGGATGATTGGTTCTGGTCCGGTACTAAGGATGATCCTTGTTCTGGTCCGGTACTACGGATGACTCTGGTTCTCGTCCGGTACTAAGGATGACCCTGGTTCTGGTCCGGTCCTCAGGATGACTGGTTCTGGTCCGGTACTAAGGATGATCCTGTATCTGGTCCGGTACGAAGGATGACTGGTTCTGGTCCGGTACTAAGGATGATCCTGTATCTGGTCCGGTACGAAGGATGACTGGTTCTGGTCCGGTACTAAGGATGACTGGTTCTCGTCCGGTACTGAGGATGACCCTGGTTCTGGTCCGGTACTAAGGATGATTGGTTCTGGTCCGGTACTAATGATGACTGGTTCTGGTTCGGTACTAAGGATGATCCTGGTTCTGGTCCGGTACTAAGGATGACTGGTTCTGGTCCGGTACTAAGGATGATCCTGGTTCTGGTCCGGTACTAGGGATGATCCTGGTTCTAGTCCGGTACTAGGGATGAGTGGTTCTGGTCCGGTACTAAAGATGACTCTGGTTCTGGTCCGGTACTAAGGATCATCCTGGTTCTCGTCCGGTACTAAGGATGACCCTGGTTCTGGTCCGGTCCTCAGGATGACTGGTTCTGGTCCGGTACTAAGGATGATCCTGTATCTGGTCCGGTACGAAGGATGACTGGTTCTGGTCCGGTACTAAGGATGATCCTGTATCTGGTCCGGTACGAAGGATGACTGGTTCTGGTCCGGTACTAAGGATGACTGGTTCTCGTCCGGTACTGAGGATGACCCTGGTTCTGGTCCGGTACTAAGGATGATTGGTTCTGGTCCGGTACTAATGATGACTGGTTCTGGTTCGGTACTAAGGATGATCCTGGTTCTGGTCCGGTACTAAGGATGACTGGTTCTGGTCCGGTACTAAGGATGATCCTGGTTCTGGTCCGGTACTAGGGATGATCCTGGTTCTAGTCCGGTACTAGGGATGAGTGGTTCTGGTCCGGTACTAAAGATGACTCTGGTTCTGGTCCGGTACTAAGGATCATCCTGGTTCTCGTCCGGTACTAAGGATGATCCTGTATCTGGTCCGGTACGAAGGATGACTGGTTCTGGTCCGGTACTAAGGATGATCCTGTATCTGGTCCGGTACGAAGGATGACTGGTTCTGGTCCGGTACTAAGGATGACTGGTTCTCGTCCGGTACTGAGGATGACCCTGGTTCTGGTCCGGTACTAAGGATGATTGGTTCTGGTCCGGTACTAATGATGACTGGTTCTGGTTCGGTACTAAGGATGATCCTGGTTCTGGTCCGGTACTAAGGATGACTGGTTCTGGTCCGGTACTAAGGATGATCCTGGTTCTGGTCCGGTACTAGGGATGATCCTGGTTCTAGTCCGGTACTAGGGATGAGTGGTTCCGGTCCGGTACTAATGATGACTGGTTCTGGTCCGGTACAAAGGATGATCCTGGTTCTTGTCCGGTACTAAGGATGATCCTGGTTCTGGTCCAGTACTAAGGATGACTGGTTCTGATCCGGTACTAAGGATGATCCTGGTTCTGCTCCGGCACTAAGGATGACTGGTTCTGGTCAGGTACTAAGGATTATCCTGGTTCTGGTCCGGTACTAAGGATGATTGGTTCTGGTCCGGTACTAATGATGATGCTGGTTCTGGTCCGGTACTAAGGATGACTGGTTCTGGTCCGGTACTAAGGATGATGCTGGTTCTGGTCCGGTACTAAGGATGATTGGTTCTGGTCCGGTACTAAGGATGACTGGTTGTGGTCCGGTACTAAGGTTGATTGGTTCTGGTCCGGTATTAAGGATGATCCTGGTTCTGGTCCGGAACTAAGGATGAGTCTGGTTGTGGTCCGGTACTAAGGATGACTGGTTCTGGTCCAGTACTAAAGATTATCCTGGTTCTGGTCCGGTACTGAGGATGATTAGTTCTGGTCCAGTCCTAAGAATGATCCTGGTTCTGGTCCGGTACTAAGGATGAAAGGTTCTGGTCCGGTACTAATTATTACTCTGGTTCTGGTCCGGTACTTAGGATGATTCTGGTTCTGGTCGGGTACTAAGGATGATTGGTTCTGGTCCGGTACTAAGGATGATCCTTGTTCTGGTCCGGTACTACGGATGACTCTGGTTCTGGTCCGGTACTAAAGATGACTCTGGTTCTGGTCCGGTACTAAGGATGATCCTGGTTCTCGTCCGGTACTAAGGATGATTGGTACTGGTCCGGTACTAAGGATGATCCTGGTTCTGGTCCGGTACTCAGGATGACCCTGGTTCTGGTCCGGTCCTCAGGATGACTGGTTCTGGTCCGGTACTAAGGATGATCCTGTGTCTGGTCCGGTACGAAGGATGACTGGTTCTGGTCCGGTACTAAGGATGACTGGTTCTGGTCCGGTACTAAGGATGATCCTGGTTCTGGTCCGGTACTGGGGATGATCCTGGTTCTCGTCCGGTACTAAGGATGACTCTGGTACTGGTCCGGTACTAAGGATGATCCTGGTTCTGGTCCGGTACTAAGGATGATCCTTGTTCTGGTCCGGTACTAGGGATGATCCTGGTTCTGGTCCGGTACTAAGGATGATTGGTTCTGGTCCGGTACTAATGATGACTGGTTCTGGTCCGGTACTAAGGATGATCCTGGTTCTGGTCCGGTACTAAGGATGACTGGTTCTGGTCCGGTACTAAGGATGATCCTGGTTCTGGTCCGGTACTAGGGATGATCCTGGTTCTAGTCCGGTACTAGGGATGAGTGGTTCTGGTCCGGTACTAATCATGACTGGTTCTGGTCCGGTACTAAGGATGATCCTGGTTCTTGTCCGGTACTAAGGATGATCCTGGTTCTGGTCCGGTACTAAGGATGATCCTGGTTCTGCTCCGGCACTAAGGATGACTGGTTCTGGTCCGGTACTAAGGATGATCCTGGTTCTGGTCCAGTACTAAGGATGACTGGTTCTGATCCGGTACTAAGTATGACTCCCGTTCTGGTCCAGTACTAAGGATGACTCGTTCTGATCCGGTACTAAGGATGATCCTGGTTCTGCTCCGGCACTAAGGATGACTGGTTCTGGTCCGGTACTAAGGATGATCCTGGTTCTGGTCCAGTACTAAGGATGACTGGTTCTGATCCGGTACTAAGTATGACTCCCGTTCTGGTCCGGTACTAAGGATGATCCTGGTTCTAGTCCGGTACTAGGAATGAGTGGTTCTGGTCCGGTACTAATGATGCTGGTTCTGGTCCGGTACTAAGGATGACTGGTTCTGGTCCGGTACTAAGGATGATGCTGGTTCTGGTCCGGTACTAAGGATGATTGGTTCTGGTCCGGTACTAAGGATGACTGGTTGTGGTCCGGTACTAAGGATGACTGGTTCTGGTCCGGTACTAAGGATGATGCTGGTTCTGGTCCGGTACTAAGGATGATTGGTTCTGGTCCGGTACTAAGGATGACTGGTTGTGGTCCGGTACTAAGGTTGATTGGTTCTGGTCCGGTATTAAGGATGATCCTGGTTCTGGTCCGGAACTAAGGATGAGTCTGGTTGTGGTCCGGTACTAAGGATGACTGGTTCTGGTCCAGTACTAAAGATTATCCTGGTTCTGGTCCGGTACTGAGGATGATTAGTTCTGGTCCAGTCCTAAGAATGATCCTGGTTCTGGTCCGGTACTAAGGATGAAAGGTTCTGGTCCGGTACTAATTATTACTCTGGTTCTGGTCCGGTACTTAGGATGATTCTGGTTCTGGTCGGGTACTAAGGATGATTGGTTCTGGTCCGGTACTAAGGATGACTGGTTGTGGTCCGGTGCTAAGGTTGATTGGTTCTGGTCCGGTATTAAGGATGATCCTGGTTCTGGTCCGGTACTGGGGATGATCCTGGTTCTCGTCCGGTACTAAGGATGATCCTGGTTGTGGTCCGGTACTAAGGATGATCCTGGTTCTCGTCCGGTACTAAGGATGATTGGTTCTGGTCCGGTACTGGGGATGATCCTGGTTCTAGTCCGGAACTAAGGATGACTGGTTCTGGTCCAGTATTAAGGATGATCCTGGTTCTGGTCCGGAACTAAGGATGAGTCTGGTTGTGGTCCGGTACTAAGGATGACTGGTTCTGGTCCAGTACAAAAGATTATCCTGGTTCTGGTCCGGTACTGAGGATGATTAGTTCTGGTCCAGTCCTAAGAATGATCCTGGTTCTGGTCCGGTACTAAGGATGAAAGGTTCTGGTCCGGTACTAATTATTACTCTGGTTCTGGTCCGGTACTTAGGATGATTCTGGTTCTGGTCGGGTACTAAGGATGATTGGTTCTGGTCCGGTACTAAGGATGATCCTTGTTCTGGTCCGGTACTACGGATGACTCTGGTTCTGGTCCGGTACTAAAGATGACTCTGGTTCTGGTCCGGTACTAAGGATGATCCTGGTTCTCGTCCGGTACTAAGGATGACCCTGGTTCTGGTCCGGTACTAAGGATGATCCTGGTTCTCGTCCGGTACTAAGGATGATTGGTTCTGGTCCGGTACTAAGGATGATCCTGGTTCTGGTCCGGTCCTCAGGATGACCCTGGTTCTGGTCCGGTCCTCAGGATGACTGGTTCTGGTCCGGTACTAAGGATGATCCTGTATCTGGTCCGGTACGAAGGATGACTGGTTCTGGTCCGGTACTAAGGATGATCCTGTATCTGGTCCGGTACGAAGAATGACTGGTTCTGGTCCGGTACTAAGGATGACTGGTTCTGGTCCGGTACTGAGGATGACCCTGGTTCTGGTCCGGTACTAAGGATGATCCTGGTTCTGGTCCGGTACTGGGGATGATCCTGGTTCTGGTCCGGTACTAAGGATGATTGGTTCTGGTCCGGTACTAATGATGACTGGTTCTGGTTCGGTACTAAGGATGATCCTGGTTCTGGTCCGGTACTAAGGATGACTGGTTCTGGTCCGGTACTAAGGATGATCCTGGTTCTGGTCCGGTACTAGGGATGATCCTGGTTCTAGTCCGGTACTAGGGATGAGTGGTTCTGGTCCGGTACTAATCGTGACTGGTTCTGGTCCGGTACTAAGGATGATCCTGGTTCTTGTCCGGTACTAAGGATGATCCTGGTTCTGGTCCAGTACTAAGGATGACTGGTTCTGGTCCGGTACTAAGGATGATCCTGGTTCTTGTCCGGTACTAAGGATGATCCTGGTTCTGCTCCGGCACTAAGGATGACTGGTTCTGGTCCGGTACTAAGGATGATCCTGGTTCTGGTCCAGTACTAAGGATGACTGGTTCTGATCCGGTACTAAGTATGACTCCCGTTCTGGTCCGGTACTAGGGATGATCCTGGTTCTAGTCCGGTACTAGGGATGAGTGGTTCTGGTCCGGTACTAATGATGACTGGTTCTGGTCCGGTACAAAGGATGATCCTGGTTCTGGTCCAGTACTAAGGATGACTGGTTCTGATCCGGTACTAAGGATGATCCTGGTTCTGCTCCGGCACTAAGGATGACTGGTTCTGGTCCGTTACTAAGGATGATCCTGGTTCTGGTCCAGTACTAAGGATGACTGGTTCTGATCCGGTACTAAGGATGATCCGGGTTCTGCTCCGGCACTAAGGATGACTGGTTCTGGTCCGGTACTAAGGATGATCCTGGTTCTGATCCGGTACTAAGGATGATCCTGGTTCTGCTCCGGCACTAATGATGACTGGTTCTCGTCCGGTACTAATGATGAGCCTGGTTCTGGTCCGGTACTAAGGATGACTGGTTCTGGTCCAGTACTAAGGATGACTGGTTCTGGTCCGGTACTGAGGATGACCCTGGTTCTGGTCCGGTACTAATGATGATCCTGGTTCTGGTCCGGTACTAAGGATGACTGGTTCTGGTCCAGTACTAAGGATGACTGGTTCTCGTCCGGTACTGAGGATGACCCTGGTTCTGGTCCGGTACTAAGGATGATCCTGGTTCTGGTCCGGTACTGGGGATGATCCTGGTTCTGGTCCGCTACTACGGATGATCCTTGTTCTGGTCCGGTACTAAGGATGACTCTGGTTCTGGTCCGGTACTAAGGATGATCCTGGTTCTGGTCCGGTACTGGGGATGATCCTGGTTCTCGTCCGGTACTAAGGATGACTCTGGTACTGGTCCGGTACTAAGGATGATCCTGGTTCTGGTCCGGTACTAAGGATGATCCTGGTTCTGGTCCGGTACTAATGATGACTCTGGTACTGGTCCGGTACTAAGGATGATCCTGGTTCTCGTCCGGTACTAAGGATGATCCTGGTTCTGGTCCGGTACTAATGATGACTGGTTCTGGTTCGGTACTAAGGATGATCCTGGTTCTGGTCCGGTACTAAGGATGACTGGTTCTGGTCCGGTACTAAGGATGATCCTGGTTCTGGTCCGGTACTAGGGATTATCCTGGTTCTAGTCCGGTACTAGGGATGAGTGGTTCTGGTCCGGTACTAATCATGACTGGTTCTGGTCCGGTACTAAGGATGATCCTGGTTCTTGTCCGGTACTAAGGATGATCCTGGTTCTGGTCCAGTACTAAGGATGATCCTGGTTCTTGTCCGGTACTAAGGATGATCCTGGTTCTGCTCCGGCACTAAGGATGACTGGTTCTGGTCCGGTACTAAGGATGATCCTGGTTCTGGTCCAGTACTAAGGATGACTGGTTCTGATCCGGTACTAAGTATGACTCCCGTTCTGGTCCGGTACTAGGGATTATCCTGGTTCTAGTCCGGTACTAGGGATGAGTGGTTCTGGTCCGAAACTAATGATGACTGGTTCTGGTCCGGTACAAAGGATGATCCTGGTTCTTGTCCGGTACTAAGGATGATCCTGGTTCTGGTCCAGTACTAAGGATGACTGGTTCTGGTCCGGTACTAAGGATGATCCTGGTTCTGGTCCAGTACTAAGGATGACTGGTTCTGATCCGGTACTAAGGATGACTGGTTCTGGTCCGGTACTAAGGATGACCCTGGTTCTGGTCCGGTACTGGGGATGATCCTGGTTCTGGTCCGGTACTAAGGATGATCCTGGTTCTGGTCCGGTACTAAGGATGACTGGTTCTGGTCCGGTACTGGGGATGATCCTGGTTCTGGTCCGGTACTAAGAATGATTGGTTCTGGTCCGGTACTAAGGATGATCCTGGTTCTGGTCCGGTACTAAGGATGACTGGTTCTGGTCCGGTACTAAGGATGATTGGTTCTGGTCCGGTACTAATGGTGACTGGTTCTGGTCCGGTACTAAGGATGATCCTGGTTCTTGTCCGGTACTAAGGATGATCCTGGTTCTGGTCCAGTACTAAGGATGACTGGTTCTGATCCGGTACTAAGGATGATCCTGGTTCTGCTCAGGCACTAAGGATGACTGGTTCTGGTCCGGTACTAAGGATGATCCTGGTTCTGGTCCAGTACTAAGGATGACTGGTTCTTATCCGGTACTAAGGATGATCCTGGTTCTGCTCCGGCACTAAGGATGACTGGTTCTGGTCCGGTACTAAGGATGATCCTGGTTCTGGTCCGGTACTAGGGATGATCCTGGTTCTAGTCCGGTACTAGGGATGAGTGGTTCTGGTCCGGTACTAATCATGACTGGTTCTGGTCCGGTACTAAGGATGATCCTGGTTCTTGTCCGGTACTAAGGATGATCCTGGTTCTGGTCCAGTACTAAGGATGACTGGTTCTGGTCCGTTACTAAGGATGATCCTGGTTCTGGTCCAGTACTAAGGATGATCCTGGTTCTGGTCCGGTACTAAGGATGATCCTGGTTCTGATCCGGTACAAAGGATGATCCTGGTTCTGCTCCGGCACTAATGATGACTGGTTCTCGTCCGGTACTAAGGATGATCCTGGTTCTGGTTCGGTACTAAGGATGACTGGTTCTGGTCCAGTACTAAGGATGACTGGTTCTGGTCCGGTACTAAGGATGACTGGTTCTGGTCCGGTACTAAGGATGATCCTGGTTCTGGTCCGGTACTGGGGATGATCCTGGTTCTGGTCCGGTACTAAGGATGATCCTGGTTCTGGTCCGGTACTAAAGATGACTCTGGTTCTGGTCCGGTACTAAGGATGATCCTGGTTCTGGTCCGGTACTGGGGATGATCCTGGTTCTCGTCCGGTACTAAGGATGACTCTGGTACTGGTCCGGTACTAAGGATGATCCTGGTTCTGGTCCGGTACTAAGGATGATCCTGGTTCTGGTCCGGTACTAGGGATGATCCTGGTTCTGGTCCGGTACTAAGGATGATTGGTTCTGGTCCGGTACTAATGATGACTGGTTCTGGTCCGGTACTAAGGATGATCCTGGTTCTGGTCCGGTACTAAGGATGACTGGTTCTGGTCCGGTACTAAGGATGATCCTGGTTCTGGTCCGGTACTAGGGATGATCCTGGTTCTAGTCCGGTACTAGGGATGAGTGGTTCTGGTCCGGTACTAAGGATGATCCTGGTTCTTTTCCGGTACTAAGGATGATCCTGGTTCTGGTCCAGAACTAAGGATGACTCGTTCTGATCCGGTACTAAGGATGATCCTGGTTCTTTTCCGGTACTAAGGATGATCCTGGTTCTGGTCCAGTACTAAGGATGACTCGTTCTGATCCGGTACTAAGGATGATCCTGGTTCTGCTCCGGCACTAAGGATGACTGGTTCTGGTCCGGTACTAAGGATGATCCTGGTTCTGGTCCAGTACTAAGGATGACTGGTTCTGATCCGGTACTAAGTATGACTCCCGTTCTGGTCCGGTACTAGGGATGATCCTGGTTCTAGTCCGGTACTAGGGATGAGTGGTTCTGGTCCGGTACTAATGATGACTGGTTCTGGTCCGGTCCTCAGGATGATCCTGGTTCTGGTCCAGTACTAAGGATGACTGGTTCTGATCCGGTACTAAGGATGATCCTGGTTCTGCTCCGGCACTAAGGATGACTGGTTCTGGTCCGGTACTAAGGATGATCCTGGTTCTGATCCGGTACTAAGGATGATCCTGGTTCTGCTCCGGCACTAATGATGACTGGTACTCGTCCGGTACTAATGATGTTCCTGGTTCTGGTCCGGTACTGAGGATGACTGGTTCTGGTCCGGTACTAAGGATGATGCTGGTTCTGGTCCGGTACTAAGGATGACTGGTTCTGGTCCGGTACTAAGGATGATGCTGGTTCTGGTCCGGTACTAAGGATGATTGGTTCTGGTCCGGTACTAAGGATGACTGGTTGTGGTCCGGTACTAAGGATGATTGGTTCTGGTCCGGTACTGGGGATGATCCTGGTTCTAGTCCGGAACTAAGGATGACTGGTTCTGGTCCAGTATTAAGGATGATCCTGGTTCTGGTCCGGAACTAAGGATGAGTCTGGTTGTGGTCCGGTACTAAGGATGACTGGTTCTGGTCCAGTACTAAAGATTATCCTGGTTCTGGTCCGGTACTGAGGATGATTAGTTCTGGTCCAGTCCTAAGAATGATCCTGGTTCTGGTCCGGTACTAAGGATGAAAGGTTCTGGTCCGGTACTAATTATTACTCTGGTTCTGGTCCGGTACTTAGGATGATTCTGGTTCTGGTCGGGTACTAAGGATGATTGGTTCTGGTCCGGTACTAAGGATGATCCTTGTTCTGGTCCGGTACTACGGATGACTCTGGTTCTCGTCCGGTACTAAGGATGACCCTGGTTCTGGTCCGGTCCTCAGGATGACTGGTTCTGGTCCGGTACTAAGGATGATCCTGTATCTGGTCCGGTACGAAGGATGACTGGTTCTGGTCCGGTACTAAGGATGATCCTGTATCTGGTCCGGTACGAAGGATGACTGGTTCTGGTCCGGTACTAAGGATGACTGGTTCTCGTCCGGTACTGAGGATGACCCTGGTTCTGGTCCGGTACTAAGGATGATTGGTTCTGGTCCGGTACTAATGATGACTGGTTCTGGTTCGGTACTAAGGATGATCCTGGTTCTGGTCCGGTACTAAGGATGACTGGTTCTGGTCCGGTACTAAGGATGATCCTGGTTCTGGTCCGGTACTAGGGATGATCCTGGTTCTAGTCCGGTACTAGGGATGAGTGGTTCTGGTCCGGTACTAAAGATGACTCTGGTTCTGGTCCGGTACTAAGGATCATCCTGGTTCTCGTCCGGTACTAAGGATGACCCTGGTTCTGGTCCGGTACTACGGATGACTCTGGTTCTGGTCCGGTACTAAAGATGACTCTGGTTCTGGTCCGGTACTAAGGATGATCCTGGTTCTGGTCGGGTACTAAGGATGATTGGTTCTGGTCCGGTACTAAGGATGATCCTTGTTCTGGTCCGGTACTACGGATGACTCTGGTTCTGGTCCGGTACTAAAGATGACTCTGGTTCTGGTCCGGTACTAAGGATGATCCTGGTTCTCGTCCGGTACTAAGGATGACCCTGGTTCTGGTCCGGTACTAAGGATGATCCTGGTTCTCGTCCGGTACTAAGGATGATTGGTTCTGGTCCGGTACTAAGGATGATCCTGGTTCTGGTCCGGTCCTCAGGATGACCCTGGTTCTGGTCCGGTCCTCAGGATGACTGGTTCTGGTCCGGTACTAAGGATGATCCTGTATCTGGTCCGGTACGAAGGATGACTGGTTCTGGTCCGGTACTAAGGATGATCCTGTATCTGGTCCGGTACGAAGAATGACTGGTTCTGGTCCGGTACTAAGGATGACTGGTTCTGGTCCGGTACTGAGGATGACCCTGGTTCTGGTCCGGTACTAAGGATGATCCTGGTTCTGGTCCGGTACTGGGGATGATCCTGGTTCTGGTCCGGTACTAAGGATGATTGGTTCTGGTCCGGTACTAATGATGACTGGTTCTGGTTCGGTACTAAGGATGATCCTGGTTCTGGTCCGGTACTAAGGATGACTGGTTCTGGTCCGGTACTAAGGATGATCCTGGTTCTGGTCCGGTACTAGGGATGATCCTGGTTCTAGTCCGGTACTAGGGATGAGTGGTTCTGGTCCGGTACTAATCGTGACTGGTTCTGGTCCGGTACTAAGGATGATCCTGGTTCTTGTCCGGTACTAAGGATGATCCTGGTTCTGGTCCAGTACTAAGGATGACTGGTTCTGGTCCGGTACTAAGGATGATCCTGGTTCTTGTCCGGTACTAAGGATGATCCTGGTTCTGCTCCGGCACTAAGGATGACTGGTTCTGGTCCGGTACTAAGGATGATCCTGGTTCTGGTCCAGTACTAAGGATGACTGGTTCTGATCCGGTACTAAGTATGACTCCCGTTCTGGTCCGGTACTAGGGATGATCCTGGTTCTAGTCCGGTACTAGGGATGAGTGGTTCTGGTCCGGTACTAATGATGACTGGTTCTGGTCCGGTACAAAGGATGATCCTGGTTCTTGTCCGGTACTAAGGATGATCCTGGTTCTGGTCCAGTACTAAGGATGACTGGTTCTGATCCGGTACTAAGGATGATCCTGGTTCTGCTCCGGCACTAAGGATGACTGGTTCTGGTCAGGTACTAAGGATGATCCTGGTTCTGATCCGGTACTAATGATGTTCCTGGTTCTGGTCCGGTACTGAGGATGACTGGTTCTGGTCCGGTACTAAGGATGATGCTGGTTCTGGTCCGGTACTAAGGATGACTGGTTCTGGTCCGGTACTAAGGATGATGCTGGTTCTGGTCCGGTACAAAGGATGATTGGTTCTGGTCCGGTACTAAGGATGACTGGTTGTGGTCCGGTACTAAGGTTGATTGGTTCTGGTCCGGTATTAAGGATGATCCTGGTTCTGGTCCGGAACTAAGGATGAGTCTGGTTGTGGTCCGGTACTAAGGATGACTGGTTCTGGTCCAGTACTAAAGATTATCCTGGTTCTGGTCCGGTACTGAGGATGATTAGTTCTGGTCCAGTCCTAAGAATGATCCTGGTTCTGGTCCGGTACTAAGGATGAAAGGTTCTGGTCCGGTACTAATTATTACTCTGGTTCTGGTCCGGTACTTAGGATGATTCTGGTTCTGGTCGGGTACTAAGGATGATTGGTTCTGGTCCGGTACTAAGGATGATCCTTGTTCTGGTCCGGTACTACGGATGACTCTGGTTCTGGTCCGGTACTAAAGATGACACTGGTTCTGGTCCGGTACTAAGGATGATCCTGGTTCTGGTCCGGTCCTCAGGATGACTCTGGTTCTGGTCCGGTACTAAAGATGACACTGGTTCTGGTCCGGTACTAAAGATTATCCTGGTTCTGGTCCGGTACTAAGGATGAAAGGTTCTGGTCCGGTACTAATTATTACTCTGGTTCTGGTCCGGTACTTAGGATGATTCTGGTTCTGGTCGGGTACTAAAGATGACTCTGGTTCTGGTCCGGTACTAAGGATGATCCTGGTTCTCGTCCGGTACTAAGGATGATTGGTTCTGGTCCGGTACTAAGGATGATCCTGGTTCTGGTCCGGTCCTCAGGATGACCCTGGTTCTGGTCCTGTCCTCAGGATGACTGGTTCTGGTCCGGTACTAAGGATGATCCTGTGTCTGGTCCGGTACGAAGGATGACTGGTTCTGGTCCGGTACTAAGGATGACTGGTTCTGGTCCGGTACTAAGGATGATCCTGGTTCTGGTCCGGTACTGGGGATGATCCTGGTTCTCGTCCGGTACTAAGGATGACTCTGGTACCGGTCCGGTACTAATTATTACTCTGGTTCTGGTCCGGTACTTAGGATGATTCTGGTTCTGGTCGGGTACTAAAGATGACTCTGGTTCTGGTCCGGTACTAAGGATGATCCTGGTTCTCGTCCGGTACTAAGGATGATTGGTTCTGGTCCGGTACTAAGGATGATCCTGGTTCTGGTCCGGTCCTCAGGATGACCCTGGTTCTGGTCCTGTCCTCAGGATGACTGGTTCTGGTCCGGTACTAAGGATGATCCTGTGTCTGGTCCGGTACGAAGGATGACTGGTTCTGGTCCGGTACTAAGGATGACTGGTTCTGGTCCGGTACTAAGGATGATCCTGGTTCTGGTCCGGTACTGGGGATGATCCTGGTTCTCGTCCGGTACTAAGGATGACTCTGGTACCGGTCCGGTACTAAGGATGATACTGGTTCTGGTCCGGTACTAAGGATGATCCTGGTTCTGGTCCGGTACTAGGGATGATCCTGGTTCTGGTCCGGTACTAAGGATGATTGGTTCTGGTCCGGTACTAATGATGACTGGTTCTGGTCCGGTACTAAGGATGATCCTGGTTCTGGTCCGGTACTAAGGATGACTGGTTCTGGTCCGGTACTAAGGATGATCCTGGTTCTGGTCCGGTACTAGGGATGATCCTGGTTCTAGTCCGGTACTAGGGATGAGTGGTTCTGGTCCGGTACTAATCATGACTGGTTCTGGTCCGGTACTAAGGATGATCCTGGTTCTTGTCCGGTACTAAGGATGATCCTGGTTCTGGTCCAGTACTAAGGATGACTCGTTCTGATCCGGTACTAAGGATGATCCTGGTTCTGCTCCGGCACTAAGGATGACTGGTTCTGGTCCGGTACTAAGGATGATCCTGGTTCTGGTCCAGTACTAAGGATGACTGGTTCTGATCCGGTACTAAGTATGACTCCCGTTCTGGTCCGGTACTAGGGATGATCCTGGTTCTTGTCCCGTACTAAGGATGATTGGGTCTGGTCCGGTACTGGGGATGATCCTGGTTCTGGTCCGGAACTAAGGATGACTGGTTCTGGTCCAGTATTAAGGATGAGTCTGGTTGTGGTCCGGTACTAAGGATGACTGGTTCCAGTCCAGTACTAAAGATTATCCTTGTTCTGGTCCGGTACTGAGGATGATTAGTTCTGGTCCAGTCCTAAGAATGATCCTGGTTCTGGTCCGGTACTAAGGATGAAAGGTTCTGGTCCGGTACTAATTATTACTCTGGTTCTGGTCCAGTACTTAGGATGATTCTGGTTCTGGTCGGGTACTAAGGATGATTGGTTCTGGTCCGGTACTAAGGATGATCCTTGTTCTGGTCCGGTACTACGGATGACTCTGGTTCTGGTCCGGTACTAAGGATGATCCTGGTTCTCGTCCGGTACTAAGGATGACTGGTTCTGGTCCGGTACTAAGGATGATCCTGGTTCTGGTCCAGTACTAAGGATGACTGGTTCTGGTCCGGTACTAAGGATGACTCTGGTTCTCGTCCGGTACTAAGGATGATCCTGGTTCTGGTCCGGTACTAAGGATGACTGGTTGTGGTCCGGTACTAAGGATGATTGGTTCTGGTCCGGTATTAAGGATGATCCTGGTTCTGGTCCGGAACTAAGGATGATCCTGGTTCTGGTCCAGTACTAAAGATTATCCTGGTTCTGGTCCGGTACTGAGGATGATTAGTTCTGGTCCAGTCCTAAGAATGATCCTGGTTCTGGTCCGGTACTAAGGATGAAAGTGTCTGGTCCGGTACTAATTATTACTCTGGTTCTGGTCCGGTACTGACGATGACTGGTTCTGGTCCGGTACTAAGGATGATCCTGGTTCTCGTCCGGTACTAAGGATGACTGGTTCTGGTCCGGTACTAAGGATGATCCTGGTTCTGGTCCAGTACTAAGGATGACTGGTTCTGGTCCGGTACTAAGGATGACTCTGGTTCTCGTCCGGTACTAAGGATGATCCTGGTTCTGGTCCGGTACTAAGGATGATTGGTTCTGGTCCGGTACTAAGGATGACTGGTTGTGGTCCGGTACTAAGGATGATTGGTTCTGGTCCGGTATTAAGGATGATCCTGGTTCTGGTCCGGAACTAAGGATGATCCTGGTTCTGGTCCAGTACTAAAGATTATCCTGGTTCTGGTCCGGTACTGAGGATGATTAGTTCTGGTCCAGTCCTAAGAATGATCCTGGTTCTGGTCCGGTACTAAGGATGAAAGGTTCTGGTCCGGTACTAATTATTACTCTGGTTCTGGTCCGGTACTTAGGATGATTCTGGTTCTGGTCGGGTACTAAGGATGATTGGTTCTGGTCCGGTACTAAAGATGACTCTGGTTCTGGTCCGGTACTAAGGATGATCCTGGTTCTCGTCCGGTACTAAGGATGATTGGTTCTGGTCCGGTACTAAGGATGATCCTGGTTCTGGTCCGGTCCTCAGGATGACCCTGGTTCTGGTCCGGTCCTCAGGATGACTGGTTCTGGTCCGGTCCTCAGGATGATCCTGTATCTGGTCCGGTACGAAGGATGACTGGTTCTGGTCCGGTACTAAGGATGACTGGTTCTCGTCCGGTACTGAGGATGACCCTGGTTCTGGTCCGGTACTAGGGATGATCCTGGTTCTGGTCCGGTACTAGGGATGAGTGGTTCTGGTCCGGTACTAATCATGACTGGTTCTGGTCCGGTACTAAGGATGATCCTGGTTCTGGTCCGGTACTAAGGATGACTGGTTCTGGTCCGGTACTAAGGATGATCCTGGTTCTTGTCCGGTACTAAGGATGATCCTGGTTCTGGTCCAGTACTAAGGATGACTCGTTCTGATCCGGTACTAAGGATGATCCTGGTTCTGCTCCGGCACTAAGGATGACTGGTTCTGGTCCGGTACTAAGGATGATCCTGGTTCTGGTCCAGTACTAAGGATGACTGGTTCTGGTCCGGTACTAAGGATGACTGGTTCTGGTCCGGTACTAAGGATGATCCTGGTTCTCGTCCGGTACTAAGGATGACTGGTTCTGGTCCGGTACTAAGGATGATCCTGGTTCTGGTCCAGTACTAAGGATGACTGGTTCTGGTCCGGTACTAAGGATGACTCTGGTTCTCGTCCGGTACTAAGGATGATCCTGGTTCTGGTCCGGTACTAAGGATGACTGGTTCAGGTCCGGTACTAAGGATGACTCTTGTTCTGGTCCGGTACTAAGGATGATCCTGGTTCTGGTCCGGTACTAAGGATGATCCTGGTTCTGGTCCGGTACTAAGGATGACTGGTTCTGGTCCGGTACTGAGGATGATCCCGGTTCTGGTCCGGTACTAAGGATGATCCTGGTTCTGGTCCGGTAGTAAAGATTATCCTGGTTCTGGTCCGGATCTAAGGATGACTGGTTCTGGTCCGGTACTAAGGATGATCCTGGTTCTGGTCCAATACTAAGGATGACTGGTTCTTGTCCGGTACTAAGGATGATTCTGGTTCTGGTCCGGTACTAAGTGTGACTGGTTCTGGTCTGGAACTAAGGATGACTGGTTCTGGTCCGGTACTGAGGATGATCCTGGTACTGGTTGAACACTGAAGATGACAGGTTATGGTCCGGAAGTAAGGATGACTGGTTCTGGTTCGGTACTAATGATGACTGGTTCTGATCCGGTACGGGGGATGATCCTGGTTCTGGTCCGGCACTAAGTATGACCCTGGTTCTAGTCCGGTCCTCAGGATGACCCTGGTTCTGGTCCGGTAGTAAGGATGATCCTGGTTCTGGTCCGGTACTAAAGATGACTCTGGTTCTGGTCCGGTACTGAGGATGATCCTGGTTCTGGTCCGGTACTAAGGATGATTGGTTCTGGTCCGGTACTAAGGATGACTGGTTCTGGTCCGGTACTAAGGATGATCCTGGTTCTGGTCCGGTACAAAGGATGATCCTGGTACTGGTCCGGTACTAAGGATGATCCTGGTTCTGGTCCGGTACTAAGGATTACTGGTTCTGGTCCGGTACTAAGGATTACTGGTTCTGGTCCGGTACGAAGGATGACTGGTTCTGGTCCGGCACTAAGGATGATCCTGGTTCTGGTCCGGTACAAAGGATGATCCTGGTACTGGTCCGGTACTAAGGATGATCCTGGTTCTGGTCCGGTACTAAGGATTACTGGTTCTGGTCCGGTACTAAGGATGATCCTGGTTCTGGTCCGGTACCATGGATGACCCTGGTTCTGGTCCGGTACTTAGGATAACCCTGGTTCTGGTCCGGTACTGAGGTTTATCCTGGTTCTGGTCCGGTACTAAGGATGATCCTGGTTCTGGTCCGGTACTGAGGATGATTGGTTCTGGTCCGGTAGTAAGGATGATCCTGGTTCTGGTCCGGTAGTAAAGATGACTCTGGTTCTGGTCCGGTACTGAGGATGATCCTGGTTCTGGTCCGGTACTAAGGATGATTGGTTCTGGTCCGGTACTAAGGATGACTGGTTCTGGTCCGGTAGTAAGGATGATCCTGGTTCTGGTCCGGTACTAAGGATGATCCTGGTTGTGGTCCGGTTCTAAGGATGATCCTGGTTCTGGTCCGGTACAAAGGATGACTGGTTCTGGTCCGGTACTAAGGATGATCCTGGTTCTGGTCCGGTACAAAGGATGACTGGTTCTGGTCCGGTACTGAGGATGATCCTGGTTCTGGTCCGGTACTAAGGATTATCCTGGTTCTGATCCGGTACTGGGGATGATCCTTGTTCTGGTCCGGTCCTCAGGATGACCCTGGTTCTGGTCCGGTACAAAGGATGATTGGTTCTGGTCCGGTAGTAAGGATGATCCTGGTTCTCGCCCGGTACTAAAGGTGACTCTGGTTCTGGTCCGGTACAAAGGATGACCCTGGTTCTGGTCCGGCACTATGGATGACCCTCGTTCTGGTCCGGTACAAAGGTTGACTCTGGTTCTGGTCCGGTACTAAGGATGACCCTGGTTCTGGTCCGGTACTAAGGATGATCCTGGTTCTGGTCCGGTACTAAGGATGACCCATGTTCTGGTCCGGTACTGAGGATGACTGGTTCTGGTCCGGCACTAAGGATGATCCTGGTTCTGGTCCAGTCCTAAGGATGATCCTGGTTCTGGTCCGGTACTCCGGATGACCTGGTTCTGGTCCGGTACTAAGGATGACCCATGTTCTGGTCCGGTACTCATGATGACTGGTTCTAGTCCGATACTGAGGATGACTGGTTCTGGTCCGGTGCTAAGGATTACTCTGGTTCTGGTCCGGTACTAAGGATGACCCTGGTTCTGCTCCGGTACTAAGGACGATCCTGGTTCTCGTCCGGTACTAAGGATGACACATGTTCTGGTCCGGTACTAAGGATGAGTCTGGTTCTGGTCCGGTACTAAGGATGACTGGTTCTGGTCCGGTACTAAGGATGATCCTGGTTCTGGTCCGGTACTAAGGATTATCCTGGTTCTGGTCCGGAACTAAGGATGATCCTGGTTCTCGTCCGGTACTAAGGATGACTGCTTCTGGTCCGGTACTAATTATTACTCTGGTTCTGGTCCGGTACTGAGGATGATCCTGGTTCTGGTCCGGTACTATTGATGACCTGGTTCTAGTCTGGTACAAAGGATGACCCTGGTTCTGGTCCGGCACTATGGATTACCCTGGTTCTGGTCCGGTACAAAGGATGACCCTGGTTCTGGTCCAGTACTAAGGATGATTGGTTCTGGTCCGGTACTGAGGATGATCCTGGTTCTGGTCCGGTACTAAGGATGACCCTGGTTCTGGTCCGGTACTTAAGGTGACTGGTTCTGGTCCGGTACTAAGGATGATCCTGGTTCTGGTCCGGTACAAAGGATGACCCTGGTTCTGGTCCGGCACTATAGATGACCCTCGTTCTGGTCCGGTACAAAGGTTGACTCTGGTTCTGGTCCGGTACTAAGGATGACCCTGGTTCTGGTCCGGTACTAAGGATGACTTGTTCTGGTCCGTTACTAAGGATGATCCTGGTTCTGGTCCGGTACTAAGGATGACCCATGTTCTGGTCCGGTACTAAGGATGACTGGTTCTGGTCCGGTGCTAAGGATGACCCTGGTTCTGGTCCGGTACTAAGGATGATCCTGGTTCTGGTCCAGTACTCCGGATGACCCTGGTTTTGGTCCAGTACTCCGGATGACCTGGTTCTGGTCCGGTACTCAGGATGACTGGTTCTGGTCCGGTACTGAGGATGATCCTGGTTCTGGTCCGGTACTAAGGATGACCCATGTTCTGGTCCGGTACTGAGGATGACTGGTTCTGGTCCGGCACTAAGGATGATCCTGGTTCTGGTCCAGTCCTAAGGATGATCCTGGTTCTGGTCCGGTACTCCGGATGACCCTGGTTCTGGTCCAGTACTCAGGATGACCTGGTTCTGGTCCGGTACTAAGGATGACCCATGTTCTGGTCCGGTACTCATGATGACTGGTTCTAGTCCGGTACTAAGGATTACTCTGGTTCTGGTCCGGTACTAAGGATGACCCTGGTTCTGCTCCGGTACTAAGGATGATCCTGGTTCTGGTCCAGTACTCCGGATGACCCTGGTTCTGGTCCGGTACTAAGGATGACCCATGTTCTGGTCCGGTACTCATGATGACTGGTTCTAGTCCGGTACTGAGGATGACTGGTTCTGGTCCGGAACTAAGGATTACTCTGGTTCTTGTCCGGTACTAAGGATGATCCTGGTTCTGGTCCGGTACTAAGGATTATCCTGGTTCTGGTCCGGTACTAAGGATGACTGCTTCTGGTCCGGTACTAAGGATGACTGGTTCTGGTCCGGTACTAAGGATGATCCTGGTTCTGGTCCGGTACTAAGGATGACCCTCGTTCTGGTCCGGTACAAAGGTTGACTCTGGTTCTGGTCCGGTACTAAGGATGACCCTGGTTCTGGTCCGGTACTAAGGATGACTTGTTCTGGTCCGTTACTTAGGATGATCCTGGTTCTGGTCCGGTACTAAGGATGACCCATGTTCTGGTCCGGTACTAAGGATGACTGGTTCTGGTCCGGTGCTAAGGATGACCCTGGTTCTGGTCCGGTACTAAGGATGATCCTGGTTCTGGTCCAGTACTCCGGATGACCCTGGTTTTGGTCCAGTACTCCGGATGACCTGGTTCTGGTCCGGTACTGAGCATGACTGGATCTGGTCCGGTACTGAGGATGATCCTGGTTCTGGTCCGGTACTAAGGATGACCCATGTTCTGGTCCGGTACTGAGGATGACTGGTTCTGGTCCGGCACTAGGATGATCCTGGTTCTGGTCCAGTCCTAAGGATGATCCTGGTTCTGGTCCGGTACTCCGGATGACCTGGTTCTGGTCCGGTACTAAGGATGACCCATGTTCTGGTCCGGTACTCATGATGACTGGTTCTAGTCTGGTACTGAGGATGAGTGGTTCTGGTCCGGTACTAAGGATGAGTCTGGTTCTGGTCCGGTACTAAGGATGACTGGTTCTGGTCCGGTACTAAGGATTATCCTGGTTCTGGTCCGGAACTAAGGATTACTCTGGTTCTTGTCCGGTACTAAGGATGATCCTGGTTCTCGTCCGGTACTAAGGATTATCCTGGTTCTGGTCCAGTACTAAGGATGACTGCTTCTGGTCCGGTACTAAGGATGACTGGTTCTGGTCCGGTACTAAGGATGAGTCTGGTTCTGGTCCGGTACTAAGGATGACTGGTTCTGGTCCGGTACTAAGGATTATCCTGGTTCTGGTCCGGAACTAAGGATTACTCTGGTTCTTGTCCGGTACTAAGGATGATCCTGGTTCTCGTCCGGTACTAAGGATTATCCTGGTTCTGGTCCAGTACTAAGGATGACTGCTTCTGGTCCGGTACTAAGGATGACTGGTTCTGGTCCGGTACTAAGGATGATCCTGGTTCTGGTCCGGTACTAAGGATGACTGGTTCTGGTCCGGTACTAAGGATGATCCTGGTTCTGGTCCGGTACTAGGGATGATCCTGGTTCTAGTCCGGTACTAGTGATGAGTGGTTCTGGTCCGGTACTAATCATGACTGGTTCTGGTCCGGTACTAAGGATGACTCGTTCTGATCCGGTACTAAGGATGATCCTGGTTCTGCTCCGGCACTAAGGATGATTGGTTCTGGTCCGGTACTAAGGATGATCCTGGTTCTGGTCCAGTACTAAGGATGACTGGTTCTGATCCGGTACTAAGTATGACTCCCGTTCTGGTCCGGTACTAGGGATGATCCTGGTTCTAGTCCGGTACTAGGGATGAGTGGTTCTTGTCCGGTACTAATGATGACTGGTTCTGGTCCGGTACAAAGGATGATCCTGGTTCTTGTCCGGTACTAAGGATGATCCTGGTTCTGGTCCAGTACTAAGGATGACTGGTTCTGATCCGGTACTAAGGATGATCCTGGTTCTGCTCCGGCACTAAGGATGACTGGTTCTGGTCAGGTACTAAGGATGATCCTGGTTCTGATCCGGTACTAAGGATGAGTCTGGTTGTGGTCCGGTACTAAGGATGACTGGTTCTGGTCCAGTACTAAAGATTATCCTGGTTCTGGTCCGGTACTGAGGATGATTAGTTCTGGTCCAGTCCTAAGAATGATCCTGGTTCTGGTCCGGTACTAAGGATGAAAGGTTCTGGTCCGGTACTAATTATTACTCTGGTTCTGGTCCGGTACTTAGGATGATTCTGGTTCTGGTCGGGTACTAAAGATGACTCTGGTTCTGGTCCGGTACTAAGGATGATCCTGGTTCTCGTCCGGTACTAAGGATGATTGGTTCTGGTCCGGTACTAAGGATGATCCTGGTTCTGGTCCGGTCCTCAGGATGACCCTGGTTCTGGTCCTGTCCTCAGGATGACTGGTTCTGGTCCGGTACTAAGGATGATCCTGTGTCTGGTCCGGTACGAAGGATGACTGGTTCTGGTCCGGTACTAAGGATGACTGGTTCTGGTCCGGTACTAAGGATGATCCTGGTTCTGGTCCGGTACTGGGGATGATCCTGGTTCTCGTCCGGTACTAAGGATGACTCTGGTACCGGTCCGGTACTAATTATTACTCTGGTTCTGGTCCGGTACTTAGGATGATTCTGGTTCTGGTCGGGTACTAAAGATGACTCTGGTTCTGGTCCGGTACTAAGGATGATCCTGGTTCTCGTCCGGTACTAAGGATGATTGGTTCTGGTCCGGTACTAAGGATGATCCTGGTTCTGGTCCGGTCCTCAGGATGACCCTGGTTCTGGTCCTGTCCTCAGGATGACTGGTTCTGGTCCGGTACTAAGGATGATCCTGTGTCTGGTCCGGTACGAAGGATGACTGGTTCTGGTCCGGTACTAAGGATGACTGGTTCTGGTCCGGTACTAAGGATGATCCTGGTTCTGGTCCGGTACTGGGGATGATCCTGGTTCTCGTCCGGTACTAAGGATGACTCTGGTACCGGTCCGGTACTAAGGATGATACTGGTTCTGGTCCGGTACTAAGGATGATCCTGGTTCTGGTCCGGTACTAGGGATGATCCTGGTTCTGGTCCGGTACTAAGGATGATTGGTTCTGGTCCGGTACTAATGATGACTGGTTCTGGTCCGGTACTAAGGATGATCCTGGTTCTGGTCCGGTACTAAGGATGACTGGTTCTGGTCCGGTACTAAGGATGATCCTGGTTCTGGTCCGGTACTAGGGATGATCCTGGTTCTAGTCCGGTACTAGGGATGAGTGGTTCTGGTCCGGTACTAATCATGACTGGTTCTGGTCCGGTACTAAGGATGATCCTGGTTCTTGTCCGGTACTAAGGATGATCCTGGTTCTGGTCCAGTACTAAGGATGACTCGTTCTGATCCGGTACTAAGGATGATCCTGGTTCTGCTCCGGCACTAAGGATGACTGGTTCTGGTCCGGTACTAAGGATGATCCTGGTTCTGGTCCAGTACTAAGGATGACTGGTTCTGATCCGGTACTAAGTATGACTCCCGTTCTGGTCCGGTACTAGGGATGATCCTGGTTCTAGTCCGGTACTAGGGATGAGTGGTTCTGGTCCGGTACTAATGATGCTGGTTCTGGTCCGGTACAAAGGATGACTGGTTGTGGTCCGGTACTAAGGATGATGCTGGTTCTTGTCCGGTACTAAGGATGATTGGGTCTGGTCCGGTACTGGGGATGATCCTGGTTCTGGTCCGGAACTAAGGATGACTGGTTCTGGTCCAGTATTAAGGATGAGTCTGGTTGTGGTCCGGTACTAAGGATGACTGGTTCCAGTCCAGTACTAAAGATTATCCTTGTTCTGGTCCGGTACTGAGGATGATTAGTTCTGGTCCAGTCCTAAGAATGATCCTGGTTCTGGTCCGGTACTAAGGATGAAAGGTTCTGGTCCGGTACTAATTATTACTCTGGTTATGGTCCAGTACTTAGGATGATTCTGGTTCTGGTCGGGTACTAAGGATGATCCTTGTTCTGGTCCGGTACTACGGATGACTCTGGTTCTGGTCCGGTACTGACGATGACTGGTTCTGGTCCGGTACTAAGGATGATCCTGGTTCTCGTCCGGTACTAAGGATGACTGGTTCTGGTCCGGTACTAAGGATGATCCTGGTTCTGGTCCAGTACTAAGGATGACTGGTTCTGGTCCGGTACTAAGGATGACTCTGGTTCTCGTCCGGTACTAAGGATGATCCTGGTTCTGGTCCGGTACTAAGGATGATTGGTTCTGGTCCGGTACTAAGGATGACTGGTTGTGGTCCGGTACTAAGGATGATTGGTTCTGGTCCGGTATTAAGGATGATCCTGGTTCTGGTCCGGAACTAAGGATGATCCTGGTTCTGGTCCAGTACTAAAGATTATCCTGGTTCTGGTCCGGTACTGAGGATGATTAGTTCTGGTCCAGTCCTAAGAATGATCCTGGTTCTGGTCCGGTACTAAGGATGAAAGGTTCTGGTCCGGTACTAATTATTACTCTGGTTCTGGTCCGGTACTTAGGATGATTCTGGTTCTGGTCGGGTACTAAGGATGATTGGTTCTGGTCCGGTACTAAGGATGATCCTTGTTCTGGTCCGGTACTACGGATGACTCTGGTTCTGGTCCGGTACTAAAGATGACTCTGGTTCTGGTCCGGTACTAAGGATGATCCTGGTTCTCGTCCGGTACTAAGGATGATTGGTTCTGGTCCGGTACTAAGGATGATCCTGGTTCTGGTCCGGTCCTCAGGATGACCCTGGTTCTGGTCCGGTCCTCAGGATGACTGGTTCTGGTCCGGTCCTCAGGATGATCCTGTATCTGGTCCGGTACGAAGGATGACTGGTTCTGGTCCGGTACTAAGGATGACTGGTTCTCGTCCGGTACTGAGGATGATCCTGGTTCTCGTCCGGTACTAAGGATGACTCTGGTACTGGTCCGGTACTAAGGATGATCCTGGTTCTGGTCCGGTACAAGGGATGATCCTGGTTCTGGTCCGGTACTAAGGATGATTGGATCTGGTCCGGTACGAATGATGACTGGTTCTGGTCCGGTACTAAGGATGATCCTGGTTCTGGTCCGGTACTAAGGATGACTGGTTCTGGTCCGGTACTAAGGATGATCCTGGTTCTGGTCCGGTACTAGGGATGATCCTGGTTCTGGTCCGGTACTAGGGATGAGTGGTTCTGGTCCGGTACTAATCATGACTGGTTCTGGTCCGGTACTAAGGATGATCCTGGTTCTTGTCCGGTACTAAGGATGATCTGGTTCTGGTCCAGTACTAAGGATGACTCGTTCTGATCCGGTACTGGGGATGATCCTGGTTCTGCTCCGGCACTAAGGATGACTGGTTCTGGTCCGGTACTAAGGATGATCCTGGTTCTGGTCCAGTACTAAGGATGACTGGTTCTGATCCGGTACTAATGATGCTGGTTCTGGTCCGGTACTAAGGATGACTGGTTCTGGTCCGGTACTAAGGATGATGCTGGTTCTGGTCCGGTACTAAGGATGATTGGTTCTGGTCCGGTACTAAGGATGATCCTGGTTCTGGTCCAGTACTAAGGATGACTGGTTCTGGTCCGGTACTAGGGATGATCCTGGTTCTAGTCCGGTACTAAGGATGATTGGTTCTGGTCCGGTACTAAGGATGACTGGTTGTGGTCCGGTACTAAGGATGATTGGGTCTGGTCCGGTACTGGGGATGATCCTGGTTCTAGTCCGGAACTAAGGATGACTGGTTCTGGTCCAGTATTAAGGATGAGTCTGGTTGTGGTCCGGTACTAAGGATGACTGGTTCCAGTCCAGTACTAAAGATTATCCTTGTTCTGGTCCGGTACTGAGGATGATTAGTTCTGGTCCAGTCCTAAGAATGATCCTGGTTCTGGTCCGGTGCTAAGGATGAAAGGTTCTGGTCCGGTACTAATTATTACTCTGGTTCTGGTCCGGTACTTAGGATGATTCTGGTTCTGGTCGGGTACTAAGGATGATTGGTTCTGGTCCGGTACTAAGGATGATCCTTGTTCTGGTCCGGTACTACGGATGACTCTGGTTCTGGTCCGGTACTGACGATGACTGGTTCTGGTCCGGTACTAAGGATGATCCTGGTTCTCGTCCGGTACTAAGGATGACTGGTTCTGGTCCGGTACTAAGGATGATCCTGGTTCTGGTCCAGTACTAAGGATGACTGGTTCTGGTCCGGTACTAAGGATGACTCTGGTTCTCGTCCGGTACTAAGGATGATCCTGGTTCTGGTCCGGTACTAAGGATGACTGGTTCAGGTCCGGTACTAAGGATGACTCTTGTTCTGGTCCGGTACTAAGGATGATCCTGGTTCTGGTCCGGTACTAAGGATGATCCTGGTTCTGGTCCGGTACTAAGGATGACTGGTTCTGGTCCGGTACTGAGGATGATCCCGGTTCTGGTCCGGTACTAAGGATGATCCTGGTTCTGGTCCGGTAGTAAATATTATCCTGGTTCTGGTCCGGATCTAAGGATGACTGGTTCTGGTCCGGTACTAAGGATGATCCTGGTTCTGGTCCAATACTAAGGATGACTGGTTCTTGTCCGGTACTAAGGATGATTCTGGTTCTGTTCCGGTACTAAGTGTGACTGGTTCTGGTCTGGAACTAAGGATGACTGGTTCTGGTCCGGTACTGAGGATGATCCTGGTTCTGGTTGAACACTGAAGATGACAGGTTATGGTCCGGAAGTAAGGATGACTGGTTCTGGTTCGGTACTAATGATGACTGGTTCTGATCCGGTACGGGGGATGATCCTGGTTCTGGTCCGGCACTAAGTATGACCCTGGTTCTAGTCCGGTCCTCAGGATGACCCTGGTTCTGGTGCGGTACTAAGGATGACTGGTTCTGGTCCGGTACTAAGGATGATCCTGGTTCTGGTCCGGTAGTAAGGATGATCCTGGTTCTGGTCCGGTACTAAAGATGACTCTGGTTCTGGTCCGGTACTGAGGATGATCCTGGTTCTGGTCCGGTACTAAGGATGATTGGTTCTGGTCCGGTACTAAGGATGACTGGTTCTGGTCCGGCACTAAGGATGATCCTGGTTCTGGTCCGGTACAAAGGATGATCCTGGTACTGGTCCGGTACTAAGGATGATCCTGGTTCTGGTCCGGTACTAAGGATTACTGGTTCTGGTCCGGTACTAAGGATGATCCTGGTTCTGGTCCGGTACCATGGATGACCCTGGTTCTGGTCCGGTACTGAGGTTTATCCTGGTTCTGGTCCGGTACTAAGGATGATCCTGGTTCTGGTCCGGTACTGAGGATGATTGGTTCTGGTCCGGTAGTAAGGATGATCCTGGTTCTGGTCCGGTACTTAGGATGATCCTGGTTGTGATCCGGTACTAAGGATGATCCTGGTTCTGGTCCGGTACTAAGGATGACTGGTTCTGGTCCGGTAGTAAGGATGATCCTGGTTCTGGTCCGGTACTAAGGATGATCCTGGTTGTGGTCCGGTTCTAAGGATGATCCTGGTTCTGGTCCGGTACAAAGGATGACTGGTTCTGGTCCGGTACTGAGGATGATTCTGGTTCTGGTCCGGTACTAAGGATTATCCTGGTTCTGATCCGGTACTGGGGATGATCCTTGTTCTGGTCCGGTCCTCAGGATGACCCTGGTTCTGGTCCGGTACAAAGGATGATTGGTTCTGGTCCGGTAGTAAGGATGATCCTGGTTCTGGTCCGGTAGTAAAGATGACTCTGGTTCTGGTCCGGTACTGAGGATGATCCTGGTTCTGGTCCGGTACTAAGGATGATTGGTTCTGGTCCGGTACTAAGGATGACTGGTTCTGGTCCGGTACTAAGGATGATCCTGGATCTGGTCCGGTACTGAGGATGACGGGTTCTGGTCCGGCACTAAGGATGATCCTGGTTCTGGTCCAGTACTCCGGATGACCCTGGTTCTGGTCCGGTACTCCGGATGACCTGGTTCTGATCAGGTACTAAGGATGACCCATGTTCTGGTACGTTACTCAGGATGACTGGTACTGGTCCGGTACTAAGGATGACTCTGGTTCTGATCCGGTACTAAAGATGACTGGTTCTGGTCCGGTACTAAGGATGATCCTGGTTGTGGTCCGGTACTAAGGATGATCCTGGTTCTGGTCCGGTACTAAGGATGACTGGTTCTGGTCCGGAACTAAGGATGATCCTGGTTCTGATCTGGTACTAAGGATGACTGGTTCTGGACCGGTACTAATTATTACTCTGGTTCTGTTCAGGTATTTAGGATGACTGGTTCTGGTCCGGTACTAAGGATGATCCTGGTTGTGGTCCGGTACTAAGGATGACTGGTTCTGGTCCTGTACTAAGGATGACTCTGGGTCTGATCCGGTACTAAGGATGACTGGTTGTGGTCCGGTACTAAGGACGATCCTGGTTATTTTCCGGTACTAAGGATTGTCCTGGTTCTGGTCCGGAACTAAGGATGACTGGTTCTGGTCCAGTACTAAGGATGATCCTGGTTCTGGTCCGGAACTACGTATGAGCCTGGTTCTGGTCCGGTACTGATGATGACTGGTTCTGGTCCGGTACTAAGGATGATCCTGGTTTTGGTCCTGTACTAAGGATTACTCTGGTTCTGGTCCGGTACTAAGGATGACTGGTTCTGGTCCGGTACTAAATATTATCCTGGTTCTGATCCGGTACCAAGGATGATCCTGGTTCTGGTCCGGTAGTAAGTATGATCCTGGTTCTGGTCCGGTACTAAAGAAGACCCTGGTTCTGGTCTGGTACTAAGGATAACCCTGGTTCTGGTCCGGTACTGAGGATGATCCTGGTTCTGGTCCGGTACTCAGGATGATCCTGGTTCTGGTCCGGTACTGAGGATGATTGGTTCTGGTCCGGAAGTAAGGATGATCATGGTTCTGGTCCGGTACTACGGATGACCTGGTTCTGGTCCGGTAGGAAGGATGACCCTGGTTCTGGTCCGGCACTATCGATGACCCTGGTTCTGGTCCGGTACTAAGGATGATCCTGGTTCTGGTCCAGTACTTAGGATGACTAATTCTGGTCCGGTACTAAGGATGACCCTGGTTCTGGTCCGGTACTAAGGATGACCCATGTTCATGTCCGGTACTAAGTATGACTGGTTCTGGTCCGGTACTAAGGATTACTCTGGTTCGTCTCCAGTACTAAGGACGACTGGTTCTGGTCCGTTACTAAGGATGATCCTGGTTCTGGTCCGGTACTAAGGATGACCCATGTTCTGGTCCGGTACTAAGGATGACTGGTTCTGGTCCGGTACTTAGGATGACCCTGGTTCTGGTCCGGTACTAAGGATGACCCATGTTCTGGTCCGGTACTGAGGATGACTGGTTCTGGTCCGGCACTAAGGAAGATCCTGGTTCTGGTCCAGTCCTAAGGATGATCCTGGTTCTGGTCCGGTACTGAGGATGACCCTGGTTCTGGTCCAGTACTACGGATGACCTGGTTCTGGTCCGGTACTAAGGATGACCCATGTTCTGGTCCGGTACTCAGGATGACTGGTTCTGGTTCGGTACTGAGGATGACTGGTTTTGGTCCGGTACTAAGGATGACCCTGGTTCTGGTCCGGTACTAAGGATGACCCTGGTTCTGGTCCGGGACTATGGATGACCCTGGTTCTGGTCCGGTACAAAGGATGACCCTGGTTCTGGTCCTGTAATAAAGATGACTGGTTCTGGTCCGGTACTGAGGATGATCCTGGTTCTGGTCCGGTACTAAGGATGACCCTGGTTCTGGTCCGGTACAAAGGATGACCCTGGTTCTGGTCCAGTACTTAAGGTGACTGGTTCTGGTCCAGTACTAAGGATGATCCTGGTTCTGGTCCGGTACTAAAGATGACTCTGGTTCTGGTCCGGTACAAAGGATGACCCTGGTTCTGGTCCGGCACTATTGATGACCCTCGTTCTGGTCCGGTACAAAAGTTGACCCTGGTTCTGGTCCAGTACTTAGGATGACTAGTTCTGGTCCGGTACTAAGGATGACCCTGGTTCTGGTCCGGGACTAAGGATGACCCATGTTCTGGTCCGGTACTAAGTATGACTGGTTCTGGTCCGGTACTAAGGATGACCCTGGTTCTGGTCCGGTACTGAGGATGACCCATGTTCTGGTCCGGTACTAAGGATGACTGGTTCTGGTCCGGTACTAAGGATGACCCAGGTTCTGGTCCGGTACAAAGGATGACCCATGTTCTAGTCCGGTACTGAGGATGACTGGTTCTGGTCCGGTACTGAGGATGACCCATGTTCTGGTCCGGTACAACGTATGACCCTGGTTCTGGTTGGGTACTAAGTATGATTGGTTCTGGTCCGGTAGTAAGTATGATCCTGGTTCTGGTCCGGTACTAAAGAAGACCCTGGTTCTGGTCTGGTACTAAGGATAACCCTGGTTCTGGTCCGGTACTGAGGATGATCCTGGTTCTGGTCCGGTACTCAGGATGATCCTGGTTCTGGTCCGGTACTGAGGATGATTGGTTCTGGTCCGGTACTAAGGATGACCCTGGTTCTGGTCCTTTCCACAGGATGACCCTGGTTCTGGTCCGGTACTAAGGATGATTGGTTCTGGTCCGGAAGTAAGGATGATCATGGTTCTGGTCCGGTACTGAGGATGATCCTGGTTCTGGTCCGGTACTAAGGATGATTGGTTCTGGTCCGGTACTTAAGATGACTCTGGTTCTGGTCAGGTACTGAGGATCATCCTGGTTCTGGTCCGGTACTGAGGATGATTGGTTCTGGTCCGGTACTAAGGATGACCCTGGTTCTGGTCCTTTCCACAGGATGACCCTGGTTCTGGTCCGGTACTAAGGATGATTGGTTCTGGTCCGGAAGTAAGGATGATCATGGTTCTGGTCCGGTACTGAGGATGATCCTGGTTCTGGTCCGGTACTAAGGATGATTGGTTCTGGTCTTGTACCTAAGATGACTCTGGTTCTGGTCCGGTACTAAGGATGACTCTGGTTCTGGTCAGGTACTGAGGATCATCCGGGATCTGATCCGGTACTGAGGATGACTGGTTCTGGTCCGGCACTAAGAGTGATCCTGGTTCTGGTCCAGTCCTAAGGATGATCCTGGTTCTGGTCCGGTTCTCCGGATGACCCTGGTTCTGGTCCAGTACTCCGGATGACCTGGTTCTGGTCCGGTACTGAGCATGACTGGTTCTGGTCCGGTACTAAGGATGATCCTGGTTCTGGTCCGGTACTAAGGATTATCCTGGTTCTGGTCCGGAACTAAGGATTACTCTGGATCTTGTCCGGTACTAAGGATGATCCTGGCTCTGGTCCGGTACTAAGGATTATCCTGGCTCTGGTCCGGTACTAAGGATTATCCTGGTTCTGGTCCGGTACTAAGGATGATCCTGGTTCTGGTCCGGTACTAAGGATGATCCTGGTTCTGGCCCGGTACTAAAGGTGACTCTGGTTCTGGTCCGGTACAAAGGATGACCCTGGTTCTGGTCCGGCACTATGGATGACCCTCGTTCTGGTCCGGTACAAAGGTTGACTCTGGTTCTGGTCCGGTACTAAGGATGACCCTGGTTCTGGTCCGGTACTAAGGATGATCCTGGTTCTGGTCCGGTACTAAGGATGACCCATGTTCTGGTCCGGTACTAAGGATGACTGGTTCTGGTCCGGTACTAAGGATGATCCTGGTTCTGGTCCAGTACTCCGGATGACCCTGGTTTTGGTCCAGTACTCCGGATGACCTGGTTCTGGTCCGGTACTGAGCATGACTGGTTCTGGTCCGGTACTGAGGATGATCCTGGTTCTGGTCCGGTACTAAGGATGACCCATGTTCTGGTCCGGTACTGAGGATGACTGGTTCTGGTCCGGCACTAAGGATGATCCTGGTTCTGGTCCAGTCCTAAGGATGATCCTGGTTCTGGTCCGGTACTAAGGATGACCTGGTTCTGGTCCGGTACTAAGGATGACCCATGTTCTGGTCCGGTACTCATGATGACTGGTTCTAGTCCGGTACTAAGGATGATCCTGGTTCTGGTCCGGTACTAAGGATGACTGGTTCTGGTCCGGTACTAAGGATGATCCTGGTTCTGGTCCGGTACTAAGGATTATCCTGGTTCTGGTCCGGAACTAAGGATGATCCTGGTTCTCGTCCGGTACTAAGGATGACTGCTTCTGGTCCGGTACTAATTATTACTCTGGTTCTGGTCCGGTACTAAGGATGATTGGTTCTGGTCCGGTGGTAAGGATGATCCTGGTTCTGGTCCGGTACTGAAGATGATCCTGGTTCTGGTCCGGTACTAAGGATGATTGGTTCTGGTCCGGTACTTAAGATGACTCTGTTTCTGGTCCGGTACTAAGGATGACTCTGGTTCTGGTCCGGTACTGAGGATGATCCTGGTTCTGGTCCGGTACTAAGGATGATCCTGGTTCTGATCCAGTATTAAGGATGACTTTGGTTCTTGTCCGGTACTATTGATGACCTGGTTCTAGTCTGGTACAAAGGATGACCCTGGTTCTGGTCCGGCACTATGGATGATCCTGGTTCTGGTCCAGTCCTAAGGATGATCCTGGTTCTGGTCCGGTACTATTGATGACCTGGTTCTAGTCTGGTACAAAGGATGACCCTGGTTCTGGTCCGGCACTATGGATGATCCTGGTTCTGGTCCAGTCCTAAGGATGATCCTGGTTCTGGTCCGGTACTATTGATGACCTGGTTCTGGTCCGGTACAAAGGATGACCCTGGTTCTGGTCCAGTACTAAGGATGATTGGTTCTGGTCCGGTACTGAGGATGATCCTGGTTCTGGTCCGGTACTAAGGATGATCCTGGTTCTGGCCCTGTACTGAAGATGACTCTGGGTCTGGTCCGGTACAAAGGATGACCCTGGTTCTGGTCCGGCACTATAGATGACCCTCGTTCTGGTCCGGTACAAAGGTTGACTCTGGTTCTGGTCCGGTACTAAGGATGACCCTGGTTCTGGTCCGGTACTAAGGATGACTTGTTCTGGTCCGTTACTAAGGATGATCCTGGTTCTGGTCCGGTACTAAGGATGACCCATGTTCTGGTCCGGTACTAAGGATGACTGGTTCTGGTCCGGTGCTAAGGATGACCCTGGTTCTGGTCCGGTACTAAGGATGATCCTGGTTCTGGTCCAGTACTCCGGATGACCCTGGTTTTGGTCCAGTACTCCGGATGACCTGGTTCTGGTCCGGTACTGAGGATGACTGGTTCTGGTCCGGTACTGAGGATGATCCTGGTTCTGGTCCGGTACTAAGGATGATTGGTTCTGGTCCGGTACTTAAGATGACTCTGGTTCTGGTCAGGTACTGAGGATCATCCTGGTTCTGGTCCGGTACTGAGGATGATTGGTTCTGGTCCGGTACTAAGGATGACCCTGGTTCTGGTCCTTTCCACAGGATGACCCTGGTTCTGGTCCGGTACTAAGGATGATTGGTTCTGGTCCGGAAGTAAGGATGATCATGGTTCTGGTCCGGTACTGAGGATGATCCTGGTTCTGGTCCGGTACTAAGGATGATTGGTTCTGGTCTTGTACCTAAGATGACTCTGGTTCTGGTCCGGTACTAAGGATGACTCTGGTTCTGGTCAGGTACTGAGGATCATCCGGGATCTGATCCGGTACTGAGGATGACTGGTTCTGGTCCGGCACTAAGAGTGATCCTGGTTCTGGTCCAGTCCTAAGGATGATCCTGGTTCTGGTCCGGTTCTCCGGATGACCCTGGTTCTGGTCCAGTACTCCGGATGACCTGGTTCTGGTCCGGTACTGAGCATGACTGGTTCTGGTCCGGTACTAAGGATGATCCTGGTTCTGGTCCGGTACTAAGGATTATCCTGGTTCTGGTCCGGAACTAAGGATTACTCTGGATCTTGTCCGGTACTAAGGATGATCCTGGCTCTGGTCCGGTACTAAGGATTATCCTGGCTCTGGTCCGGTACTAAGGATTATCCTGGTTCTGGTCCGGTACTAAGGATGATCCTGGTTCTGGTCCGGTACTAAGGATGATCCTGGTTCTGGCCCGGTACTAAAGGTGACTCTGGTTCTGGTCCGGTACAAAGGATGACCCTGGTTCTGGTCCGGCACTATGGATGACCCTCGTTCTGGTCCGGTACAAAGGTTGACTCTGGTTCTGGTCCGGTACTAAGGATGACCCTGGTTCTGGTCCGGTACTAAGGATGATCCTGGTTCTGGTCCGGTACTAAGGATGACCCATGTTCTGGTCCGGTACTAAGGATGACTGGTTCTGGTCCGGTACTAAGGATGATCCTGGTTCTGGTCCAGTACTCCGGATGACCCTGGTTTTGGTCCAGTACTCCGGATGACCTGGTTCTGGTCCGGTACTGAGCATGACTGGTTCTGGTCCGGTACTGAGGATGATCCTGGTTCTGGTCCGGTACTAAGGATGACCCATGTTCTGGTCCGGTACTGAGGATGACTGGTTCTGGTCCGGCACTAAGGATGATCCTGGTTCTGGTCCAGTCCTAAGGATGATCCTGGTTCTGGTCCGGTACTCCGGATGACCTGGTTCTGGTCCGGTACTAAGGATGACCCATGTTCTGGTCCGGTACTCATGATGACTGGTTCTAGTCCGGTACTGAGGATGACTGGTTCTGGTCCGGTACTAAGGATTACTCTGGTTCTGGTCCGGTACTAAGGATGACCCTGGTTCTGCTCCGGTACTAAGGACGATCCTGGTTCTCGTCCGGTACTAAGGATGACCCATGTTCTGGTCCGGTACTAAGGATGAGTCTGGTTCTGGTCCGGTACTAAGGATGACTGGTTCTGGTCCGGTACTAAGGATGATCCTGGTTCTGGTCCGGTACTAAGGATTATCCTGGTTCTGGTCCGGAACTAAGGATGATCCTGGTTCTCGTCCGGTACTAAGGATGACTGCTTCTGGTCCGGTACTAATTATTACTCTGGTTCTGGTCCGGTACTAAGGATGATTGGTTCTGGTCCGGTGGTAAGGATGATCCTGGTTCTGGTCCGGTACTGAAGATGATCCTGGTTCTGGTCCGGTACTAAGGATGATTGGTTCTGGTCCGGTACTTAAGATGACTCTGTTTCTGGTCCGGTACTAAGGATGACTCTGGTTCTGGTCCGGTACTGAGGATGATCCTGGTTCTGGTCCGGTACTAAGGATGATCCTGGTTCTGATCCAGTATTAAGGATGACTTTGGTTCTTGTCCGGTACTATTGATGACCTGGTTCTAGTCTGGTACAAAGGATGACCCTGGTTCTGGTCCGGCACTATGGATGATCCTGGTTCTGGTCCAGTCCTAAGGATGATCCTGGTTCTGGTCCGGTACTATTGATGACCTGGTTCTAGTCTGGTACAAAGGATGACCCTGGTTCTGGTCCGGCACTATGGATGATCCTGGTTCTGGTCCAGTCCTAAGGATGATCCTGGTTCTGGTCCGGTGCTATTGATGACCTGGTTCTGGTCCGGTACAAAGGATGACCCTGGTTCTGGTCCAGTACTAAGGATGATTGGTTCTGGTCCGGTACTGAGGATGATCCTGGTTCTGGTCCGGTACTAAGGATGACCCTGGTTCTGGTCCGGTACTTAAGGTGACTGGTTCTGGTCCGGTACTAAGGATGATCCTGGTTCTGGCCCTGTACTGAAGATGACTCTGGTTCTGGTCCGGTAAAAAGGATGACCCTGGTTCTGGTCCGGCACTATAGATGACCCTCGTTCTGGTCCGGTACAAAGGTTGACTCTGGTTCTGGTCCGGTACTAAGGATGACCCTGGTTCTGGTCCGGTACTAAGGATGACTTGTTCTGGTCCGTTACTAAGGATGATCCTGGTTCTGGTCCGGTACTAAGGATGACCCATGTTCTGGTCCGGTACTAAGGATGACTGGTTCTGGTCCGGTGCTAAGGATGACCCTGGTTCTGGTCCGGTACTAAGGATGATCCTGGTTCTGGTCCAGTACTCCGGATGACCCTGGTTTTGGTCCAGTACTCCGGATGACCTGGTTCTGGTCCGGTACTGAGGATGACTGGTTCTGGTCCGGTACTGAGGATGATCCTGGTTCTGGTCCGGTACTAAGGATGACCCATGTTCTGGTCCGGTACTGAGGATGACTGGTTCTGGTCCGGCACTAAGGATGATCCTGGTTCTGGTCCAGTCCTAAGGATGATCCTGGTTCTGGTCCGGTACTCCGGATGACCCTGGTTCTGGTCCAGTACTCAGGATGACCTGGTTCTGGTCCGGTACTAAGGATGACCCATGTTCTGGTCCGGTACTCATGATGACTGGTTCTAGTCCGGTACTGAGGATGACTGGTTGTGGTCCGGTACTAAGGATTACTCTGGTTCTGGTCCGGTACTAAGGATGACCCTGGTTCTGCTCCGGTACTAAGGATGATCCTGGTTCTGGTCCAGTACTCCGGATGACCCTGGTTCTGGTCCGGTACTAAGGATGACCCATGTTCTGGTCCGGTACTCATGATGACTGGTTCTAGTCCGGTACTGAGGATGACTGGTTCTGGTCCGGAACTAAGGATTACTCTGGTTCTTGTCCGGTACTAAGGATGATCCTGGTTCTGGTCCGGTACTAAGGATTATCCTGGTTCTGGTCCGGTACTAAGGATGACTGCTTCTGGTCCGGTACTAAGGATGACTGGTTCTGGTCCGGTACTAAGGATGATCCTGGTTCTGGTCCGGTACTAAGGATGACCCTCGTTCTGGTCCGGTACAAAGGTTGACTCTGGTTCTGGTCCGGTACTAAGGATGACCCTGGTTCTGGTCCGGTACTAAGGATGACTTGTTCTGGTCCGTTACTTAGGATGATCCTGGTTCTGGTCCGGTACTAAGGATGACCCATGTTCTGGTCCGGTACTAAGGATGACTGGTTCTGGTCCGGTGCTAAGGATGACCCTGGTTCTGGTCCGGTACTAAGGATGATCCTGGTTCTGGTCCAGTACTCCGGATGACCCTGGTTTTGGTCCAGTACTCCGGATGACCTGGTTCTGGTCCGGTACTGAGCATGACTGGATCTGGTCCGGTACTGAGGATGATCCTGGTTCTGGTCCGGTACTAAGGATGACCCATGTTCTGGTCCGGTACTGAGGATGACTGGTTCTGGTCCGGCACTAGGATGATCCTGGTTCTGGTCCAGTCCTAAGGATGATCCTGGTTCTGGTCCGGTACTCCGGATGACCTGGTTCTGGTCCGGTACTAAGGATGACCCATGTTCTGGTCCGGTACTCATGATGACTGGTTCTAGTCCGGTACTGAGGATGAGTGGTTCTGGTCCGGTACTAAGGATTACTCTGGTTCTGCTCCGGTACTAAGGATGATCCTGGTTCTCGTCCGGTACTAAGGATGACCCATGTTCTGGTCCGGTACTAAGGATGAGTCTGGTTCTGGTCCGGTACTAAGGATGACTGGTTCTGGTCCGGTACTAAGGATGAGTCTGGTTCTGGTCCGGTACTAAGGATGACTGGTTCTGGTCCGGTACAAAGGATGACCCTGGTTCTGGTCCGGTACAAAGGTTGACTCTGGTTCTGGTCCGGTACTAAGGATGACCCTGGTTCTGGTCCGGTACTAAGGATGATCCTGGTTCTGGTCCGGTACTAAGGATGACCCATGTTCTGGTCCGGTACTAAGGATGACTGGTTCTGGTCCGGTACTAAGGATGATCCTGGTTCTGGTCCAGTACTCCGGATGACCCTGGTTTTGGTCCAGTACTCCGGATGACCTGGTTCTGGTCCGGTACTGAGCATGACTGGTTCTGGTCCGGTACTGAGGATGATCCTGGTTCTGGTCCGGTACTAAGGATGACCCATGTTCTGGTCCGGTACTGAGGATGACTGGTTCTGGTCCGGTACTGAGGATGACTGGTTCTGGTCCGGCACTAAGGATGATCCTGGTTCTGGTCCAGTCCTAAGGATGATCCTGGTTCTGGTCCGGTACTCCGGATGACCTGGTTCTGGTCCGGTACTAAGGATGACCCATGTTCTGGTCCGGTACTCATGATGACTGGTTCTAGTCCGGTACTGAGGATGACTGGTTCTGGTCCGGTACTAAGGATTACTCTGGTTCTGGTCCGGTACTAAGGATGACCCTGTTTCTGCTCCGGTACTAAGGACGATCCTGGTTCTCGTCCGGTACTAAGGATGACCCATGTTCTGGTCCGGTACTAAGGATGAGTCTGGTTCTGGTCCGGTACTAAGGATGACTGGTTCTGGTCCGGTACTAAGGATGATCCTGGTTCTGGTCCGGTACTAAGGAATATCCTGGTTCTGGTCCGGAACTAAGGATGATCCTGGTTCTCGTCCGGTACTAAGGATGACTGCTTCTGGTCCGGTACTAATTATTACTCTGGTTCTGGTCCGGTACTAAGGATGATTGGTTCTGGTCCGGTGGTAAGGATGATCCTGGTTCTGGTCCGGTACTGAAGATGATCCTGGTTCTGGTCCGGTACTAAGGATGATTGGTTCTGGTCCGGTACTTAAGATGACTCTGTTTCTGGTCCGGTACTAAGGATGACTCTGGTTCTGGTCCGGTACTGAGGATGATCCTGGTTCTGGTCCGGTACTAAGGATGATCCTGGTTCTGATCCAGTATTAAGGATGACTTTGGTTCTTGTCCGGTACTATTGATGACCTGGTTCTAGTCTGGTACAAAGGATGACCCTGGTTCTGGTCCGGCACTATGGATGATCCTGGTTCTGGTCCAGTCCTAAGGATGATCCTGGTTCTGGTCCGGTACTATTGATGACCTGGTTCTAGTCTGGTACAAAGGATGACCCTGGTTCTGGTCCGGCACTATGGATGATCCTGGTTCTGGTCCAGTCCTAAGGATGATCCTGGTTCTGGTCCGGTACTATTGATGACCTGGTTCTGGTCCGGTACAAAGGATGACCCTGGTTCTGGTCCAGTACTAAGGATGATTGGTTCTGGTCCGGTACTGAGGATGATCCTGGTTCTGGTCCGGTACTAAGGATGACCCTGGTTCTGGTCCGGTACTTAAGGTGACTGGTTCTGGTCCGGTACTAAGGATGATCCTGGTTCTGGCCCTGTACTGAAGATGACTCTGGTTCTGGTCCGGTACAAAGGATGACCCTGGTTCTGGTCCGGCACTATAGATGACCCTCGTTCTGGTCCGGTACAAAGTTTGACTCTGGTTCTGGTCCGGTACTAAGGATGACCCTGGTTCTGGTCCGGTACTAAGGATGACTTGTTCTGGTCCGTTACTAAGGATGATCCTGGTTCTGGTCCGGTACTAAGGATGACCCATGTTCTGGTCCGGTACTAAGGATGACTGGTTCTGGTCCGGTACTAAGGATGACCCTGGTTCTGGTCCGGTACTAAGGATGATCCTGGTTCTGGTCCAGTACTCCGGATGACCCTGGTTTTGGTCCAGTACTCCGGATGACCTGGTTCTGGTCCGGTACTGAGGATGACTGGTTCTGGTCCGGTACTGAGGATGATCCTGGTTCTGGTCTGGTACTAAGGATGACCCATGTTCTGGTCCGGTACTGAGGATGACTGGTTCTGGTCCGGCACTAAGGATGATCCTGGTTCTGGTCCAGTCCTAAGGATGATCCTGGTTCTGGTCCGGTACTCCGGATGACCCTGGTTCTGGTCCAGTACTCAGGATGACCTGGTTCTGGTCCGGTACTAAGGATGACCCATGTTCTGGTCCGGTACTCATGATGACTGGTTCTAGTCCGGTACTGAGGATGACTGGTTCTGGTCCGGTACTAAGGATTACTCTGGTTCTGGTCCGGTACTAAGGATGACCCTGGTTCTGCTCCGGTACTAAGGATGATCCTGGTTCTGGTCCAGTACTCCGGATGACCCTGGTTCTGGTCCGGTACTAAGGATGACCCATGTTCTGGTCCGGTACTCATGATGACTGGTTCTAGTCCGGTACTGAGGATGACTGGTTCTGGTCCGGAACTAAGGATTACTCTGGTTCTTGTCCGGTACTAAGGATGATCCTGGTTCTGGTCCGGTACTAAGGATTATCCTGGTTCTGGTCCGGTACTAAGGATGACTGCTTCTGGTCCGGTACTAAGGATGACTGGTTCTGGTCCGGTACTAAGGATGATCCTGGTTCTGGTCCGGTACTAAGGATGACCCTCGTTCTGGTCCGGTACAAAGGTTGACTCTGGTTCTGGTCCGGTACTAAGGATGACCCTGGTTCTGGTCCGGTACTAAGGATGACTTGTTCTGGTCCGTTACTTAGGATGATCCTGGTTCTGGTCCGGTACTAAGGATGACCCATGTTCTGGTCCGGTACTAAGGATGACTGGTTCTGGTCCGGTGCTAAGGATGACCCTGGTTCTGGTCCGGTACTAAGGATGATCCTGGTTCTGGTCCAGTACTCCGGATGACCCTGGTTTTGGTCCAGTACTCCGGATGACCTGGTTCTGGTCCGGTACTGAGCATGACTGGATCTGGTCCGGTACTGAGGATGATCCTGGTTCTGGTCCGGTACTAAGGATGACCCATGTTCTGGTCCGGTACTGAGGATGACTGGTTCTGGTCCGGCACTAGGATGATCCTGGTTCTGGTCCAGTCCTAAGGATGATCCTGGTTCTGGTCCGGTACTCCGGATGACCTGGTTCTGGTCCGGTTCTAAGGATGACCCATGTTCTGGTCCGGTACTCATGATGACTGGTTCTAGTCCGGTACTGAGGATGAGTGGTTCTGGTCCGGTACTAAGGATTACTCTGGTTCTGCTCCGGTACTAAGGATGATCCTGGTTCTCGTCCGGTACTAAGGATGACCCATGTTCTGGTCCGGTACTAAGGATGAGTCTGGTTCTGGTCCGGTACTAAGGATGACTGGTTCTGGTCCGGTACTAAGGATGAGTCTGGTTCTGGTCCGGTACTAAGGATGACTGGTTCTGGTCCGGTACAAAGGATGACCCTGGTTCTGGTCCGGCACTATGGATGACCCTCGTTCTGGTCCGGTACAAAGGTTGACTCTGGTTCTGGTCCGGTACTAAGGATGACCCTGGTTCTGGTCCGGTACTAAGGATGATCCTGGTTCTGGTCCGGTACTAAGGATGACCCATGTTCTGGTCCGGTACTAAGGATGACTGGTTCTGGTCCGGTACTAAGGATGATCCTGGTTCTGGTCCAGTACTCCGGATGACCCTGGTTTTGGTCCAGTACTCCGGATGACCTGGTTCTGGTCCGGTACTGAGCATGACTGGTTCTGGTCCGGTACTGAGGATGATCCTGGTTCTGGTCCGGTACTAAGGATGACCCATGTTCTGGTCCGGTACTGAGGATGACTGGTTCTGGTCCGGCACTAAGGATGATCCTGGTTCTGGTCCAGTCCTAAGGATGATCCTGGTTCTGGTCCGGTACTCCGGATGACCTGGTTCTGGTCCGGTACTAAGGATGACCCATGTTCTGGTCCGGTACTCATGATGACTGGTTCTAGTCCGGTACTGAGGATGACTGGTTCTGGTCCGGTACTAAGGATTACTCTGGTTCTGGTCCGGTACTAAGGATGACCCTGTTTCTGCTCCGGTACTAAGGACGATCCTGGTTCTCGTCCGGTACTAAGGATGACCCATGTTCTGGTCCGGTACTAAGGATGAGTCTGGTTCTGGTCCGGTACTAAGGATGACTGGTTCTGGTCCGGTACTAAGGATGATCCTGGTTCTGGTCCGGTACTAAGGATTATCCTGGTTCTGGTCCGGAACTAAGGATGATCCTGGTTCTCGTCCGGTACTAAGGATGACTGCTTCTGGTCCGGTACTAATTATTACTCTGGTTCTGGTCCGGTACTAAGGATGATTGGTTCTGGTCCGGTGGTAAGGATGATCCTGGTTCTGGTCCGGTACTGAAGATGATCCTGGTTCTGGTCCGGTACTAAGGATGATTGGTTCTGGTCCGGTACTTAAGATGACTCTGTTTCTGGTCCGGTACTAAGGATGACTCTGGTTCTGGTCCGGTACTGAGGATGATCCTGGTTCTGGTCCGGTACTAAGGATGATCCTGGTTCTGATCCAGTATTAAGGATGACTTTGGTTCTTGTCCGGTACTATTGATGACCTGGTTCTAGTCTGGTACAAAGGATGACCCTGGTTCTGGTCCGGCACTATGGATGATCCTGGTTCTGGTCCAGTCCTAAGGATGATCCTGGTTCTGGTCCGGTACTATTGATGACCTGGTTCTAGTCTGGTACAAAGGATGACCCTGGTTCTGGTCCGGCACTATGGATGATCCTGGTTCTGGTCCAGTCCTAAGGATGATCCTGGTTCTGGTCCGGTACTATTGATGACCTGGTTCTGGTCCGGTACAAAGGATGACCCTGGTTCTGGTCCAGTACTAAGGATGATTGGTTCTGGTCCGGTACTGAGGATGATCCTGGTTCTGGTCCGGTACTAAGGATGACCCTGGTTCTGGTCCGGTACTTAAGGTGACTGGTTCTGGTCCGGTACTAAGGATGATCCTGGTTCTGGCCCTGTACTGAAGATGACTCTGGTTCTGGTCCGGTACAAAGGATGACCCTGGTTCTGGTCCGGCACTATAGATGACCCTCGTTCTGGTCCGGTACAAAGTTTGACTCTGGTTCTGGTCCGGTACTAAGGATGACCCTGGTTCTGGTCCGGTACTAAGGATGACTTGTTCTGGTCCGTTACTAAGGATGATCCTGGTTCTGGTCCGGTACTAAGGATGACCCATGTTCTGGTCCGGTACTAAGGATGACTGGTTCTGGTCCGGTACTAAGGATGACCCTGGTTCTGGTCCGGTACTAAGGATGATCCTGGTTCTGGTCCAGTACTCCGGATGACCCTGGTTTTGGTCCAGTACTCCGGATGACCTGGTTCTGGTCCGGTACTGAGGATGACTGGTTCTGGTCCGGTACTGAGGATGATCCTGGTTCTGGTCCGGTACTAAGGATGACCCATGTTCTGGTCCGGTACTGAGGATGACTGGTTCTGGTCCGGCACTAAGGATGATCCTGGTTCTGGTCCAGTCCTAAGGATGATCCTGGTTCTGGTCCGGTACTCCGGATGACCCTGGTTCTGGTCCAGTACTCAGGATGACCTGGTTCTGGTCCGGTACTAAGGATGACCCATGTTCTGGTCCGGTACTCATGATGACTGGTTCTAGTCCGGTACTGAGGATGACTGGTTCTGGTCCGGTACTAAGGATTACTCTGGTTCTGGTCCGGTACTAAGGATGACCCTGGTTCTGCTCCGGTACTAAGGATGATCCTGGTTCTGGTCCAGTACTCCGGATGACCCTGGTTCTGGTCCGGTACTAAGGATGACCCATGTTCTGGTCCGGTACTCATGATGACTGGTTCTAGTCCGGTACTGAGGATGACTGGTTCTGGTCCGGAACTAAGGATTACTCTGGTTCTTGTCCGGTACTAAGGATGATCCTGGTTCTGGTCCGGTACTAAGGATTATCCTGGTTCTGGTCCGGTACTAAGGATGACTGCTTCTGGTCCGGTACTAAGGATGACTGGTTCTGGTCCGGTACTAAGGATGATCCTGGTTCTGGTCCGGTACTAAGGATGACCCTCGTTCTGGTCCGGTACAAAGGTTGACTCTGGTTCTGGTCCGGTACTAAGGATGACCCTGGTTCTGGTCCGGTACTAAGGATGACTTGTTCTGGTCCGTTACTTAGGATGATCCTGGTTCTGGTCCGGTACTAAGGATGACCCATGTTCTGGTCCGGTACTAAGGATGACTGGTTCTGGTCCGGTGCTAAGGATGACCCTGGTTCTGGTCCGGTACTAAGGATGATCCTGGTTCTGGTCCAGTACTCCGGATGACCCTGGTTTTGGTCCAGTACTCCGGATGACCTGGTTCTGGTCCGGTACTGAGCATGACTGGATCTGGTCCGGTACTGAGGATGATCCTGGTTCTGGTCCGGTACTAAGGATGACCCATGTTCTGGTCCGGTACTGAGGATGACTGGTTCTGGTCCGGCACTAGGATGATCCTGGTTCTGGTCCAGTCCTAAGGATGATCCTGGTTCTGGTCCGGTACTCCGGATGACCTGGTTCTGGTCCGGTACTAAGGATGACCCATGTTCTGGTCCGGTACTCATGATGACTGGTTCTAGTCCGGTACTGAGGATGAGTGGTTCTGGTCCGGTACTAAGGATTACTCTGGTTCTGCTCCGGTACTAAGGATGATCCTGGTTCTCGTCCGGTACTAAGGATGACCCATGTTCTGGTCCGGTACTAAGGATGAGTCTGGTTCTGGTCCGGTACTAAGGATGACTGGTTCTGGTCCGGTACTAAGGATGAGTCTGGTTCTGGTCCGGTACTAAGGATGACTGGTTCTGGTCCGGTACTAAGGATTATCCTGGTTCTGGTCCGGAACTAAGGATTACTCTGGTTCTTGTCCGGTACTAAGGATGATCCTGGTTCTCGTCCGGTACTAAGGATTATCCTGGTTCTGGTCCAGTACTAAGGATGACTGCTTCTGGTCCGGTACTAAGGATGACTCTTTCTGGTCCGGTACTAATTATTACTCTGGTTCTGGTCCGGTACTTAGGATGACTGGTTCTGGTCCGGAACTAAGGATGATCCTGGTTGTGGTCCGGTACTAAGGATGATTGGTTCTGGTCCGGTAGTAAGGATGATCCTGGTTCTGGTCCGGTACTGAAGATGATTGGTTCTGGTCCGGTAGTAAGGATGATCCTGGTTCTGGTCCGGTACTAAGGATGATTGGTTCTGGTCCGGTACTAAGGATGACTCTGGTTCTGGTCCGGTACTGAGGATGATCCTGGTTCTGGTCCGGTACTAAGGATGATTGGTTCTTATCCAGTATTAAGGATGACTTTGGTTCTTGTCCGGTACTAAGGATGACTGGTTCTGGTCCGGCACTAAGGATGATCCTGGTTCTGGTCCAGTCCTAAGGATGATCCTGGTTCTGGTCCGGTACTCCGGATGACCCTGGTTCTGGTGCAGTACTACGGATGACCTGGTTCTAGTCTGGTACAAAGGATGAGTCTGGTTCTGGTCCGGCACTAAGGATGACCCTGGTTCTGGTCCGTTACTAAGGATGACCCTGGTTCTGGTCCGGTACTAAGGATGATCCTGGTTCTGGTCCGGTACTAAGGATGACCCATGTTCTGGTCCGGTACTAAGGATGACTGGTTCTGGTCCGGTGCTAAGGATGACCCTGGTTCTGGTCCGGTACTAAGGATGATCCTGGTTCTGGTCCAGTACTCAGGATGACCCTGGTTTTGGTCCAGTACTCCGGATGACCTGGTTCTGGTCCGGTACTGAGGATGACTGGTTCTGGTCCGGTACTGAGGATGATCCTGGTTCTGGTCCGGTACTAAGGATGACCCATGTTCTGGTCCGGTACTGAGGATGATCCTGGTTCTGGTCCAGTCCTAAGGATGATCCTGGTTCTGGTCCGGTACTCCGGATGACCCTGGTTCTGGTCCAGTACTCCGGATGACCTGGTTCTGGTCCGGTACTAAGGATGACCCATGTTCTGGTCCGGTACTCATGATGACTGGTTCTAGTCCGGTACTGAGGATGACTGGTTCTGGTCCGGTACAAAGGATTACTCTGGTTCTGGTCCGGTACTAAGGATGACCCTGGTTCTGCTCCGGTACTAAGGATGATCCTGGTTCTCGTCCGGTACTAAGGATGACCCATGTTCTGGTCCGGTACTAAGGATGATCCTGGTTCTGGTCCGGTAGTAAGGATGATCCTGGTTCTGGTCCGGTACTAAGGATTATCCTGGTTCTGGTCCGGAACTAGGTTCTTGTCCGGTACTAAGGATGATCCTGGTTCTGGTCCGGTAGTAAGGATTATCCTGGTTCTGGTCCGGTACTAAGGATGACTGCTTCTGGTCCGGTACTAAGGATGACTGGTTCTGGTCCGGTACTAAGGATGATCCTGGTTCTGGTCCGGTACTAAGGATCATCCTGGTTCTGGTCCGGAACTAAGGATTACTCTGGTTCTTGTCTGGTACTAAGGATGATCCTGGTTCTGGTCCGGTACTAAGGATGACCCATGTTCTGGTCCGGTACTGAGGATGACTGGTTCTGGTCCGGCACTAAGGATGATCTTGGTTCTGGTCCAGTCCTAAGGATGATCCTGGTTCTGGTCCAGTTCTCCGGATGACCCTGGTTCTGGTCCAATACTCCAGATGACCTGGTTCTGGTCCGGTACTAAGGATGACCCATGTTCTGGTCCGGTACTCAGGATGACTGGTTCTGGTCCGCTACTGAGGATGACTGGTTCTGGTCCGGTACTAAGGATGATCCTGGTTCTGGTCCGGTACTGAGGATGATCCTGGTTCTGGTCCGGTACTGAGGATGATCCTGGTTCTGGTCCGGTACTAAGGATGATTGGTTCTGGTCCAGTACTTAAGATGACTCTGTTTCTGGTCCGGTACTAAGGATGACTCTGGTTCTGGTCCGGTACTGAGGATGATCCTGGTTCTGGTCCGGTACTAAGGATGATCCTGGTTCCTGTCCGGTACTCCGGATGACCCTGGTTCTGGTGCAGTACTACGGATGACCTGGTTCTGGTCCGGTACAAAGGATGACCCTGGTTCTGGTCCGGCACTATGGATGACCCTGGTTCTGGTCCAGTACTAAGGATGATTGGTTCTGGTCCGGTACTGAGGATGATCCTGGTTCTGGTCCGGTACTAAGGATGATCCTGGTTCTGTTCGGGTACTTAAGATGACTCTGGTTCTGGTCCGGTACTAAGGATGACTAGTTCTGATCCGGTACTGAGGATGATCCTGGTTCTGGTCCGGTACTAAGGATGACCCTGGTTCTGGTCCGGTACTTAAGGTGACTGGTTCTGGTCCAGTACTTAAGGTGACTGGTTCTGGTCCGGTAGTAAGGATGATCCTGGTTCTGGTCCGGTACTAAAGATGACTGGTTCTGGTCCGGTACTAAGGATGACTCTGGTTCTGATCCGGTACTAAGGATGACTGGTTCTGGTCCGGTACTAATTATTACTCTGGTTCTGGTCGGGTACTAAGGACGATCCTGGTTCTGGTCCGGTACTAAGAATTATGCTGGTTCTTGTCCGGAACTAAGGATGAGTCTTTTTCTGGTCCGGTACTAAGGATGACTGGTTCTGGTCCGGAACTAAGGATGAGTCTGTTTCTGGTCCGGTACTAAGGATGACTGGTTCTGGTCCAGTACTAAGGATGATTGGTTCTGGTCCGGTACTGAGGATGATCCTGGATCTGGTCCGGTACTAAGGATGATCCTGGTTCTGTTCGGGTACTTAAGATGACTCTGGTTCTGGTCCGGTACTAAGGATGACTAGTTCTGATCCGGTACTGAGGATGATCCTGGTTCTGGTCCGGTACTAAGGATGACCCTGGTTCTGGTCCGGTACTTAAGGTGACTGGTTCTGGTCCAGTACTTAAGGTGACTGGTTCTGGTCCGGTAGTAAGGATGATCCTGGTTCTAGTCCGGTACTAAAGATGACTGGTTCTGGTCCGGTACTAAGGATGACTCTGGTTCTGATCCGGTACTAAGGATGACTGGTTCTGGTCCGGTACTAATTATTACTCTGGTTCTGGTCGGGTACTAAGGACGATCCTGGTTCTGGTCCGGTACTAAGAATTATGCTGGTTCTTGTCCGGAACTAAGGATGAGTCTTTTTCTGGTCCGGTACTAAGGATGACTGGTTCTGGTCCGGAACTAAGGATGAGTCTGTTTCTGGTCCGGTACTAAGGATGACTGGTTCTGGTCCGGTACTAAGGATGACTGGTTCTGGTCCGGTACTAAGGATGACCCATGTTCTGGTCCAGTACTGAGGATGACTGGTTCTGGTCCGGCAGTAAGGATGATCCTGGTTCGTGTCCAGTCCTAAGGATGATCCTGGTTCTGGTCCAGTACACCGGATGACCCTGGTTCTGGTCCAGTACTCCGGATGACCTGGTTCTGGTCCGGTACTAAGGATGACCCATGTTCTGGTCCGGTACTCAGGATGACTGGTTATGGTCCGGTACTGAGGATGACTGGTTCTGGTCCGGTACTAAGGATGATCCTGGTTCTGGTCCGGTACTAAGGATTATCATGGTTCTGGTCGGGAACTAAGGATTACTCTGGTTCTTGTCCGGTACTAAGGACGATCCTGGTTCTGGTCCGGTACTAAGAATTATGCTGGTTCTTGTCCGGAACTAAGGATGAGTCTTTTTCTGGTCCGGTACTAAGGATGACTGGTTCTGGTCCGGAACTAAGGATGAGTCTGTTTCTGGTCCGGTACTAAGGATGACTGGTTCTGGTCCGGTACTAAGGATGACTGGTTCTGGTCCGGTACTAAGGATGACCCATGTTCTGGTCCAGTACTGAGGATGACTGGTTCTGGTCCGGCAGTAAGGATGATCCTGGTTTGTGTCCAGTCCTAAGGATGACCCTGGTTCTGGTCCAGTACTCCGGATGACCTGGTTCTGGTCCGGTACTAAGGATGACCCATGTTCTGGTCCGGTACTCAGGATGACTGGTTCTCGTCCGGTACTGAGGATGACTGGTTCTGGTCCGGTACTAAGGATGATCCTGGTTCTGGTCCGGTACTAAGGATTACTCTAGTTCTGGTCCGGTACTAAGGATTACTCTGGTTCTTGTCCGGTACTAAGGATGATCCTGGTTCTGGTCCGGTACTAAGGATTATCCTGGTTCTGGTCCTGAACAAAGGATGATCCTGGTTTTGGTCCGGTACTAAGGATGACTGGTTCTGGTCCGGTACTAATTATTACTCTGGTTCTGGTCCGGTACTTAGGATGACTGGTTCTGGTCCGGTACTAAGGATGACTGGTTCTGGTCCGGTACTAATTATTACTCTGGTTCTGGTCCGGTACTTAGGATGATTGTTTCTGGTCCGGTAGTAAGGATGATCCTGGTTCTGGTCCAGTACTGAGGATGATCCTGGTTCTGGTCCGGTACTAAGGATGATTGGTTCTGATCCAGTATTAAGGATGACTTTGGTTCTTGTCCGGCACTAAGGATGATCCTGGTTCTGGTCCAGTCCTAAGGATGATCCTGGTTCTGGTCCGGTACTCCGGATGACCCTGGTTCTGGTGCAGTACTACGGATGACCTGGTTCTGGTCCGGTACAAAGGATGACCCTGGTTCTGGTCCGGCACTATGGATGACCCTGGTTCTGGTCCAGTACTAAGGATGATTGGTTCTGGTCCGGTACTGAGGATGATCCTGGTTCTGGTCCGGTACTACGGATGACCCTGGTTCTGGTCCAGTACTTAAGGTGACTGGTTCTGGTCCGGTAGTAAGGATGATCCCGGTTCTGGTCCGGTACTAAAGATGACTGGTTCTGGTCCGGTACTAAGGATGACTCTGGTTCTGATCCGGTACTAATGATGACTGGTTCTGGTCCGGTACTAATTATTACTCTGGTTCTGGTCCGGTACTTAGGATGATCCTGGTTGTGGTCCGGTACTAAGAATGACTGGTTCTGGTCCGGTACTGAGGATGATCCTGGTTCTGGTCCAGTACTGAAGATGACTGGTTCTGGCCCGGTACTAAGGATGATTGGTTCTGTTCCGGTCCTGAGGATGATCCTGGTTCTGGTCGGGTACTAAGGACGATCCTGGTTCTGGTCCGGTACTAAGAATTATGCTGGTTCTTGTCCGGAACTAAGGATGACTGGTTCTGGTCCGGAACTAAGGATGAGTCTGGTTCTGGTCCGGTACTAAGAATTATGCTGGTTCTTGTCCGGAACTAAGGATGACTGGTTCTGGTCCGGAACTAAGGACGATCCTGGTTCTGGTCCGGTACTAAGAATTATGCTGGTTCTGGTCCGGAACTAAGGATGACTGGTTCTGGTCCGGTACTAAGGATGACCCATGTTCTGGTCCGGTACTGAGGATGACTGGTTCTGGTCCGGTACTAAGGATGACTCTGGTTCTGATCCGGTACTAAGGATGACTGGTTCTGGTCCGGTACTAATTAGTACTCTGGTTCTGGTCCGGTACTTAGGATGATCCTGGTTGTGGTCCGGTACTAAGGATGACTGGTTCTGGTCCGGTACTGAGGATGATCCTGGTTCTGGTCCAGTAATGAAGATGACTGGTTCTGGCCCGGTACTAAGGATGATTGGTTCTGGTCCGGTCCTGAGGATGATCCTGGTTCTGGTCGGGTACTAAGAATTATGCTGGTTCTGGTCCGGAACTAAGGATGACTGGTTCTGGTCCGGAACTAAGGATGAGTCTGTTTCTGGTCCGGTACTCAGGATGATCCTGGTTCTGGTCCGGTACTGAGGATGATTGGTTCTGGTCCAGTACTAAGGATAACCCTGGTTCTGGTCCGGTCCTCAGGATGACCCTGGTTCTGGTCCGGTACGAAGGATGATTGGTTCTGGTCCGGTGCTGAGGATGATCCTGGTTCTGGTCCGGTACGAAGGATGACTGGTTCTGGTCCGGTACTAAGGATGATTGCTTCTGGTCCGTTACTGAGGATGATCCTGGTTCTGGTCCGGTACTCAGGATGACCCTGGTTCTGGTCCTGTTCTAAGGATGATTGGTTCTGGTCCGGTCCTGAGGATGATCCTGGTTCTGGTCCGGTACTAAGGATGACTGGTTCTGGTCCGGTACTAAGGATGACTGGTTCTGGTCCGGCACTAAGCATTATCCTGGTTCTGGTCCGGTACTAAGGATGATCCTGGTTCTGGTCCGGTACTAAGGATGACCCTGGTTCTGGTCCAGTACAACGGATGACCTGGTTCTGGTCCGGTACTAAGGATGACTGGTTCTGGTCCGGTGCTAAGGATGATCCTGGTTCTGGTCCGATACTAAGGATGATCCTGGTTCTGTTAGGTACTAAACATGACTCTGGTTCTGGTCCGGTACTAAGGATGACTAGTTCTGATCCGGTACTGAGGATGATCCTGGTTCTGGTCCGGTACAAAGGATGACCCTGGTTCTGGTCCAGTACTTAAGGTGACTGGTTCTGGTCCGGTACTAAGGATGATCCTGGTTCTGGTCCGGTACTAAGGATGACCCATGTTCTGGTCCGGTACTAAGGATGACTGGTTCTGGTCCGGTACAAAGGATGACCCTGGTTCTGGTCCGGTACTAAGGATGACCCATGTTCTGGTCCGGTACTAAGGATGATCCTGGTTCTCGTCCGGTACTAAGGAGGACTGGTTCTGGTCCGGTACTAAGGATGACCCATGTTCTGGTCCGGTACTAAGGATGACTGGTTCTGGTCTGGTACAAAGGATGACCCTGGTTCTGGTCCGGTACTAAGGATGACCCATGTTCTGGTCCGGTACTAAGGATGATCCTGGTTCTCGTCCGGTACTAAGGAGGACTGGTTCTGGTCCGGTACTAAGGATGACCCATGTTCTGGTCCGGTACTAAGGATGAGTCTGGTTCTGGTCCGGTACTAAGGATGACTGGTTCTGGTCCGGTACTAAGGATGATCCTGGTTCTGGTCCGGTACTAAGGATGACTGGTTCTGGTCCGGTACTAAGGATTACTCTGGTTCTTGTCCGGTACTAAGGATGATCCTGGTTCTGGTCCGGTACTAAGGATTATCCTGGTTCTGGTCCGGAACAAAGGATGACTGGTTCTGGTCCGGTACTAAGGATGATCCTGATTGTGGTCCGGTACTAAGGATGACTGGTTCTGGTCCGGTACTGAGGATGATCCTTGTTCTGGTCCAGTACTGAAGATGACTGGTTCTGGCCCGGTACTATGGATGATTGGTTCTGGTCCGGTCCTGAGGATGATCCTGGTTCTGGTCGGGTACTAAGGACGATCCTGGTTTTGGTCCGGTACTAAGAATTATGCTGGTTCTGGTCCGGAACTAAGGATGACTGGTTCTGGTCCGGAACTAAGGATGAGTCTGTTTCTGGTCCGGTACTAAGGATGACTGGTTCTGGTCCGGTGCTGAGGTTGATCCTGGTTCTGGTCCAGTAGTAAGGATGATCCTGGTTCTGGTCCGGTACTCAGGATGATCCTGGTTCTGGTCCGGTACTGAGGATGATTGGTTCTGGTCCAGTACTAAGGATAACCCTGGTTCTGGTCCGGTCCTCAGGATGACCCTGGTTCTGGTCCGGTACTAAGGATGATTGGTTCTGGTCCGGTGCTGAGGATGATCCTGGTTCTGGTCCGGTACTCAGGATGACCCTGGTTCTGGTCCGGTACTAAGGATGATTGGTTCTGGTCCGGTCCTGAGGATGATCCTGGTTCTTGTCCGGTACTAAGGATGACTGGTTCTGGTCCGGTACTAAGGATTACCCTGGTTCTGGTCCGGTACTAAGGATGATCCTGGTTCTCGTCCGGTACTAAGGAGGACTGGTTCTGGTCCGGTACTAAGGATGACCCATGTTCTGGTCCGGTACTAAGGATGAGTCTGGTTCTGGTCCGGTACTAAGGATGACTGGTTCTGGTCCGGTACTAAGGATGATCCTGGTTCTGGTCCGGTACTAAGGATGACTGGTTCTGGTCCGGTACTAAGGATTACTGGTTCTGGTCCAGTACTAAGGATGATCCTGGTTTTGGTCCGGTACCATGGCTGACCCTGGTTCTGGTCCGGTTCTAAAGATAACCCTGGTTCTGGTCCTGTACTAGGGATGACTGGTTCTGGTCCGGTAGTAAGGATGATCCTGGTTCTGGTCAGGTACTAAAGATGACTGGTTCTGGTCCGGTACTAAGGATGACTCTGGTTCTGATTCGGTACTAAGGATGACTGGTTCTGGTCCGGTACTAATTATTACTCTGGTTCTGGTCCGGTACTTAGGATGACTGGTTCTGGTCCGGTACTAAGGATGATCCTGGTTGTGGTCCGGTACTAAGGATGACTGGTTCTGGTCAGGTACTAAGGATGAGTCTGCTTCTGGTCCGGTACTAAGGATGAGTCTGGTTCTGGTCCGGTACTAAGGATGACTGGTTCTGGTCCGGTACTAAGGATTATCCTGGTTCTGGTCCGGAACTAAGGATTACTCTGGTTCTTGTCCGGTACTAAGGATGATCCTGGTTCTGGTCCGGTACTAAGGATGACCCATGTTCTGGTCCGGTACTCAGGATGACTGGTTCTGGTCCGGTACTGAGGATGACTGGTTCTGGTCCGGTACTAAGGATTACTCTGGTTCTGGTCCGGTACTAAGGATTACCCTGGTTCTGGTCCGGTACTAAGGATGATCCTGGTTCTCGTCCGGTACTAAGGAGGACTGGTTCTGGTCCGGTACTAATGATGACCCTGGTTCTGGTCCGGTACTAAGGATGAGTCTGGTTCTGGTCTGGTACTAAGGATGACTGGTTCTGGTCCGGTACTAAGGATGATCCTGGTTCTGGTCCGGTACTAAGGATGACTGGTTCTGGTCCGGTACTAAGGATTATCCTGGTTCTGGTCCGGAACTAAGGATTACTCTGGTTCTTGTCCGGTACTAAGGATTATCCTGGTTCTGGTCCGGAACTAAGGATTACTCTGGTTCTTGTCCGGTACTAAGGATGACTGGTTCTGGTCCGGTACTAAGGATGATCCTGGTTCTGGTCCAGTACTGAAGATGACTGGTTCTGGCCCGGTACTAAGGATGATTGGTTCTGGTCCGGTCCTGAGGATGATCCTGGTTCTGGTCGGGTGCTAAGGACGATCCTGGTTCTGGTCCGGTACTAAGAATTATGCTGGTTCTTGTCCGGAACTAAGGATGACTGGTTCTGGTCCGGAACTAAGGATGAGTCTGTTTCTGGTCCGGTACTAAGGATGACTGGTTCTGGTCCGGTACTAAGGATGACCCATGTTCTGGTCCGGTACTGAGGATGACTGGTTCTGGTCCGGTACTAAGGATGACTCTGGTTCTGATCCGGTACTAAGGATGACTGGTTCTGGTCCGGTACTAATTATTACTCTGGTTCTGGTCCGGTACTTAGGATGATCCTGGTTGTGGTCCGGTACTAAGGATGACTGGTTCTGGTCCGGTACTGAGGATGATCCTGGTTCTGGTCCAGTACTGAAGATGACTGGTTCTGGCCCGGTACTAAGGATGATTGGTTCTGGTCCGGTCCTGAGGATGATCCTGGTTCTGGTCGGGTACTAAGAATTATGCTGGTTCTGGTCCGGAACTAAGGATGACTGGTTCTGGTCCGGAACTAAGGATGAGTCTGTTTCTGGTCCGGTACTCAGGATGATCCTGGTTCTGGTCCGGTACTGAGGATGATTGGTTCTGGTCCAGTACTAAGGATAACCCTGGTTCTGGTCCGGTCCTCAGGATGACCCTGGTTCTGGTCCGGTACGAAGGATGATTGGTTCTGGTCCGGTGCTGAGGATGATCCTGGTTCTGGTCCGGTACTCAGGATGACCCTGGTTCTGGTCCTGTTCTAAGGATGATTGGTTCTGGTCCGGTCCTGAGGATGATCCTGGTTCTGGTCCGGTACTAAGGATGACTGGTTCTGGTCCGGTACTAAGGATGACTGGTTCTGGTCCGGCACTAAGCATTATCCTGGTTCTGGTCCGGTACTAAGGATGATCCTGGTTCTGGTCCGGTACTAAGGATGACCTTGGTTCTGGTCCAGTACAACGGATGACCTGGTTATGGTCCGGTACTAAGGATGACTGGTTCTGGTCCGGTGCTAAGGATGATCCTGGTTCTGGTCCGATACTAAGGATGATCCTGGTTCTGTTCGGTACTAAAGATGACTCTGGTTCTGGTCCGGTACTAAGGATGACTAGTTCTGATCCGGTACTGAGGATGATCCTGGTTCTGGTCCGGTACTAAGGATGACCCTGGTTCTGGTCCGGTACAAAGGATGACCCTGGTTCTGGTCCAGTACTTAAGGTGACTGGTTCTGGTCCAGTACTAAGGATGATCCTGGTTCTGGTCAGGTACTTAAGATGACTCTGGTTCTGGTCCTGTACTAAGGATGACCCATGTTCTGGTCCGGTACTAAGGATGACTGGTTCGGGTCCGGTACAAAGGATGACCCTGGTTCTGGTCCGGTACTAAGGATGACCCATGTTCTGGTCCGGTACTAAGGATGACCCTGGTTCTCGTCCGGTACTAAGGAGGACTGGTTCTGGTCCGGTACTAAGGATGACCCATGTTCTGGTCCGGTACTAAGGATGAGTCTGGTTCTGGTCCGGTACTAAGGATGACTGGTTCTGGTCCGGTACTAAGGATGATCCTGGTTCTGGTCCGGTACTAAGGATGACTGGTTCTGGTCCGGTGCTAAGGATTACTCTGGTTCTTGTCCGGTACTAAGGATGATCCTGGTTCTGGTCCGGTACTAAGGATTATCCTGGTTCTGGTCCGGAACAAAGGATGACTGGTTCTGGTCCGGTACTAAGGATGATCCTGGTTGTGGTCCGGTACTAAGGATGACTGGTTCTGGTCCGGTACTGAGGATGATCCTGGTTCTGGTCCAGTACTGAAGATGACTGGTTCTGGCCCGGTACTATGGATGATTGGTTGTGGTCCGGTCCTGAGGATGATCCTGGTTCTGGTCGGGTACTAAGGACGATCCTGGTTTTGGTCCGGTACTAAGAATTATGCTGGTTCTGGTCCGGAACTAAGGATGACTGGTTCTGGTCCGGAACTAAGGATGAGTCTGTTTCTGGTCCGGTACTAAGGATGACTGGTTCTGGTCCGGTGCTGAGGTTGATCCTGGTTCTGGTCCAGTACTAAGGATGATCCTGGTTCTGGTCCGGTACTCAGGATGATCCTGGTTCTGGTCCGGTACTGAGGATGATTGGTTCTGGTCCAGTACTAAGGATAACCCTGGTTCTGGTCCGGTCCTCAGGATGACCCTGGTTCTGGTCCGGTACTAAGGATGATTGGTTCTGGTCCGGTGCTGAGGATGATCCTGGTTCTGGTCCGGTACTCAGGATGACCCTGGTTCTGGTCCTGTACTAAGGATGATTGGTTCTGGTCCGGTCCTGAGGATGATCCTGGTTCTTGTCCGGTACTAAGGATGACTGGTTCTGGTCCGGTACTAAGGATTACCCTGGTTCTGGTTCGGTACTAAGGATGATCCTGGTTCTCGTCCGGTACTAAGGAGGACTGGTTCTGGTCCGGTACTAAGGATGACAGATGTTCTGGTCCGGTACTAAGGATGAGTCTGGTTCTGGTCCGGTACTAAGGATGACTGGTTCTGGTCCGGTACTAAGGATGATCCTGGTTCTGGTCCGGTACTAAGGATGACTGGTTCTGGTCCGGTACTAAGGATTACTGGTTCTGGTCCAGTACTAAGGATGATCCTGGTTTTGGTCCGGTACCATGGCTGACCCTGGTTCTGGTCCGGTTCTAAAGATAACCCTGGTTCTGGTCCTGTACTAGGGATGACTGGTTCTGGTCCGGTAGTAAGGATGATCCTGGTTCTGGTCCGGTACTAAAGATGACTGGTTCTGGTCCGGTACTAAGGATGACTCTGGTTCTGATTCGGTACTAAGGATGACTGGTTCTGGTCCGGTACTAATTATTACTCTGGTTCTGGTCCGGTACTTAGGATGACTGGTTCTGGTCCGGTACTAAGGATGATCCTGGTTGTGGTCCGGTACTAAGGATGACTGGTTCTGGTCCGGTACTAAGGATGACTGGTTCTGGTCCGGTACTAAGGATTATCCTGGTTCTGGTCCGGAACTAAGGATTACTCTGGTTCTTGTCCGGTACTAAGGATGATCCTGGTTCTGGTCCGGTACTAAGGATGACCCATGTTCTGGTCCGGTACTCAGGATGACTGGTTCTGGTCCGGTACTGAGGATGACTGGTTCTGGTCCGGTACTAAGGATTACTCTGGTTCTGGTCCGGTACTAAGGATTACCCTGGTTCTGGTCCGGTACTAAGGATGATCCTGGTTCTCGTCCGGTACTAAGGAGGACTGGTTCTGGTCCGGTACTAATGATGACCCTGGTTCTGGTCCGGTACTAAGGATGAGTCTGGTTCTGGTCTGGTACTAAGGATGACTGGTTCTGGTCCGGTACTAAGGATGATCCTGGTTCTGGTCCGGTACTAAGGATGACTGGTTCTGGTCCGGTACTAAGGATTATCCTGGTTCTGGTCCGGAACTAAGGATTACTCTGGTTCTTGTCCGGTACTAAGGATTATCCTGGTTCTGGTCCGGAACTAAGGATTACTCTGGTTCTTGTCCGGTACTAAGGATGACTGGTTCTGGTCCGGTACTAAGGATTACCCTGGTTCTGGTCCGGTACTAAGGATGATCCTGGTTCTCGTCCGGTACTAAGGAGGACTGGTTCTGGTCCGGTACTAAGGATGACCCATGTTCTGGTCCGGTACTAAGGATGAGTCTGGTTCTGGTCCGGTACTACGGATGACTGGTTCTGGTCCGGTACTAAGGATGACCCATGTTCTGGTCCGGTACTAAGGATGATCCTGGTTCTGGTCCGGTACTAAGGATGACTGGTTCTGGTCCGGTACTAAGGATTACTCTGGTTCTTGTCCGGTACTAAGGATGATCCTGGTTCTGGTCCGGTACTAAGGATTATCCTGGTTCTGGTCTGGAACAAAGGATGACTGGTTCTGGTCCGGTACTAAGGATGATCCTGGTTTTGGTCCGGTACCATGGCTGACCCTGGTTCTGGTCCTGTACTGAGGATGACTGGTTCTGGTCCGGTAGTAAGGATGATCCTGGTTCTGGTCCGGTACTAAAGATGACTGGTTCTGGTCCGGTACTAAGGATGACTCTGGTTCTGATCCGGTACTAAGGATGACTGGTTCTGGTCCGGTACTAATTATTACTCTGGTTCTGGTCCGGTACTTAGGATGACTGGTTCTGGTCCGGTACTGAGGATGATCCTGGTTGTGGTCCGGTACTAAGGATGACTGGTTCTGGTCCGGTACTGATGATGATCCTGGTTCTGGTCCAGTACTGAAGATGACTGGTTCTTGCCCGGTACTATGGATGATTGGTTCTGGTCCGGTCCTGAGGATGATCCTGGTTCTGGTCGTGTACTAAGGACGATCCTGGTTTTGGTCCGGTACTAAGAATTATGCTGGTTCTGGTCCGGAACTAAGGATGACTGGTTCTGGTCCGGAACTAAGGATGAGTCTGTTTCTGGTCCGGTACTAAGGATGATCCTGGTTCTGGTCCGGTACTCAGGATGATCCTGGTTCTGGTCCGGTACTGAGGATGATTGGTTCTGGTCCAGTACTAAGGATAACCCTGGTTCTGGTCCGGTCCTCAGGATGACCCTGGTTCTGGTCCGGTACTAAGGATGATTGGTTCTGGTCCGGTGCTGAGGATGATCCTGGTTCTGGTCCGGTACTAAGGATGACTGGTTCTGGTCGGGTACTAAGGATGATTGCTTCTGGTCCGTTACTGAGGATGATCCTGGTTCTGGTCCTGTACTCAGGATGACCCTGGTTCTGGTCCGGTACTAAGGATCATTGGTTCTGGTCCGGTCCTGAGGATGATCCTGGTTCTTATCCGGTACTAAGGATGACTGGTTCTGGTCCGGTACTAAGGATTACCCTGGTTCTGGTCCGGTACTAAGGATGATCCTGGTTCTCGTCCGGTACTAAGGAGGACTGGTTCTGGTCCGGTACTAAGGATGACTGGTTCTGGTCCGGTACTAAGGATGATCCTGGTTCTGGTCCGGTACTAAGGATGACTGGTTCTGGTCCGGTACTAAGGATGATCCTGGTTCTGGTCCGGTACTAAGGATTATCCTGGTTCTGGTCCGGAACAAAGGATGACTGGTTCTGGTCCGGTACTAAGGATGATCCTGGTTTTGGTCCGGTACCATGGCTGACCCTGGTTCTGGTCCGGTTCTAAAGATAACCCTGGTTCTGGTCCTGTACTGAGGATGACTGGTTCTGGTCCGGTAGTAAGGATGACTCTGGTTCTGATTCGGTACTAAGGATGACTCTGGTTCTGATTCGGTACTAAGGATGACTGGTTCTGGTCCGGTACTAATTATTACTCTGGTTCTGGTCCGGTACTTAGGATGACTGGTTCTGGTCCGGTACTAAGGATGATCCTGGTTGTGGTCCGGTACTAAGGATGACTGGTTCTGGTCCGGTACTGAGGATGATCCTGGTTCTGGTCCAGTACTGAAGATGACTGGTTCTGGCCCGGTACTAAGGATGATTGGTTCTGGTCAGGTCCTGAGGATGATCCTGGTTCTGGTCGGGTACTAAGGACGATCCTGGTTTTGGTCCGGTACTAAGAATTATGCTGGTTCTGGTCCGGAACTAAGGATGACTGGTTCTGGTCCGGAACTAAGGATGAGTCTGTTTCTGGTCCGGTACTAAGGATGACTGGTTCTGGTCCGGTGCTGAGGTTGATCCTGGTTCTGGTCCAGTACTAAGGATGATCCTGGTTCTGGTCCGGTACTCAGGATGATCCTGGTTCTGGTCCGGTACTGAGGATGATTGGTTCTGGTCCAGTACTAAGGATAACCCTGGTTCTGGTCCGGTCCTCAGGATGACCCTGGTTCTGGTCCGGTACTAAGGATGATTGGTTCTGGTCCGGTGCTGAGGATGATCCTGGTTCTGGTCCGGTACTAAGGATGACTGGTTCTGGTCCGGTGCTAAGGATGATCCTTGTTCTGGTCCGATACTAAGGATGATCCTGGTTCTGTTCGGTACTAAAGATGACTCTGGTTCTGGTCCGGTACTAAGGATGACTAGTTCTGATCCGGTACTGAGGATGATCCTGGTTCTGGTCCGGTACTTAAGATGACTCTGGTTCTGGTCCGGTACAAAGGATGACCCTCGTTCTGGTCCGGTACAAAGGTTGACCCTGGTTCTGGTCCAGTACTTAGGATGACTAGTTCTGGTCCGGTACTAAGGATGACCCTGGTTCTGGTCCGGTACTAAGGATGACCCATGTTCTGGTCCGGTACTAAGGATGACTGGTTCTGGTCCGGTACTAAGGATGACCCTGGTTCTGGTCCGGTACTAAGGATGACTGGTTCTGGTCCGGTACTGAGGATGACTGGTTCTAGTCCGGCACTAAGGATGATCCTGGTTCTGGTCCGGTACTCCGGATGACCCTGGTTCTGGTCCAGTACTCCGGATGACCTGGTTCTGGTCCGGTACTAAGGATGACCCATGTTCTGGTCCGGTACTCAGGATGACTGGTTCTGGTCCGGTACTGAGGATGACTGGTTCTGGTCCGGTACTAAGGATTACTCTGGTTCTGGTCCGGTACTAAGGATGACCCTGGTTCTGGTCCGGTACTAAGGATGATCCTGGTTCTCGTCCGGTACTAAGGAGGACTGGTTCTGGTCCGGTACTAAGGATGATCCTGGTTCTCGTCCAATACTAAGGAGGACTGGTTCTGGTCCGGTACTAAGGATTACTGGTTCTGGTCCGGTACTAAGGATGAGTCTGGTTCTGGTCCGGTACTAAGGATGATCCTCGTTCTGGTCCGGTACTAAGGATTATCCTGGTTCTGGTCCGGAACTAAGGATGACTGGTTCTGGTCCGGTACTAACGATGATCCTGGTTTTGGTCCGGTACCATGGCTGACCCTGGTTCTGGTCCGGTACTAAAGATAACCCTTGTTCTGGTCCTGTACTGAGGATGACTGGTTTTGGTCCGGTACTAAGGATGACTCTGGTTCTGATCCGGTACTAAGGATGACCCTGGTTCTGGTCGGGTACTAAGGATGATTGCTTCTGGTCCGTTACTGAGGATGATCCTGGTTGTGGTCCGGTACTCACGATGACCCTGGTTCTGGTCCAGTACAACGGATGACCTGGTTCTGGTCCGGTACTAAGGATGACTGGTTCTGGTCCGGTGCTAAGGATGATCCTGGTTCTGGTCCGATACTAAGGATGATCCTGGTTCTGTTCGGTACTAAAGATGACTCTGGTTCTGGTCCGGTACTAAGGATGACTAGTTCTGGTCCGGTACTAAGGATGACCCTGGTTCTGGTCCGGTACTTAGGATGACTGGTTCTGGTCCGGTACTAAGGATGATCCTGGTTGTGGTCCGGTACTAAGGATGACTGGTTCTGGTCCTGTACTGAGGATGATCCTGGTTCTGGTCCAGTACTGAAGATGACTGGTTCTGGCCCGGTACTATGGATGATTGGTTCTGGTCCGGTCCTGAGGATGATCCTGGTTCTGGTCGGGTACTAAGGACGATCCTGGTTTTGGTCCGGTACTAAGAATTATGCTGGTTCTGGTCCGGAACTTAGGATGACTGGTTCTGGTCCGGAACTAAGGATGAGTCTGTTTCTGGTCCGGTACTAAGGATGACTGGTTCTGGTCCGGTGCTGAGGTTGATCCTGGTTCTGGTCCAGTACTAAGGATGATCCTGGTTCTGGTCCGGTACTCAGGATGATCCTGGTTCTGGTCAGGTACTGAGGATGATTGGTTCTGGTCCAGTACTAAGGATAACCCTGGTTCTGGTCCGGTCCTCAGGATGACCCTGGTTCTGGTCCGGTACTAAGGATGATTGGTTCTGGTCCGGTGCTGAGGATGATCCTGGTTCTGGTCCAGTACTGAAGATGACTGGTTCTGGCCCGGTACTAAGGATGATTGGTTCTGGTCCGGTCCTGAGGATGATCCTGGTTCTGGTCGGGTACTAAGGACGATCCTGGTTTTGGTCCGGTACTAAGAATTATGCTGGTTCTGGTCCGGAACTAAGGATGACTGGTTCTGGTCCGGAACTAAGGATGAGTCTGTTTCTGGTCCGGTACTAAGGATGACTGGTTCTGGTCCGGTGCTGAGGTTGATCCTGGTTCTGGTCCAGTACTAAGGATGATCCTGGTTCTGGTCCGGTACCCAGGATGATCCTGGTTCTGGTCCGGTACTGAGGATGATTGGTTCTGGACCAGTACTAAGGATAACCCTGGTTCTGGTCCGGTCCTCAGGATGACCCTGGTTCTGGTCCGGTACAAAGGATGATTGGTTCTGGTCCGGTGCTGAGGATGATCCTGGTTCTGGTCCGGTACTAAGGATGACTGGTTCTGGTCCGGTGCTAAGGATGATCCTGGTTCTGGTCCGATACTAAGGATGATCCTGGTTCTGTTCGGTACTAAAGATGACTCTGGTTCTGGTCCGGTACTAAGGATGACTAGTTCTGATCCGGTACTGAGGATGATCCTGGTTCTGGTCCGGTACTTAAGATGACTCTGGTTCTGGTCCGGTACAAAGGATGACCCTCGTTCTGGTCCGGTACAAAGGTTGACCCTGGTTCTGGTCCAGTACTTAGGATGACTAGTTCTGGTCCGGTACTAAGGATGACCCTGGTTCTGGTCCGGTACTAAGGATGACCCATGTTCTGGTCCGGTACTAAGGATGACTGGTTCTGGTCCGGTACTAAGGATGACCCTGGTTCTGGTCCGGTACTAAGGATGACCCTGGTTCTGGTCCGGTACTAAGGATGACCCTGGTTCTGGTCCGGTACTAAGGATGACCCTGGTTCTGGTCCGGTACTAAGGATGATCCTGGTTCTGGTCCGGTACTCCGGATGACCCTGGTTCTGGTCCAGTACTCCGGATGACCTGGTTCTGGTCCGGTACTAAGGATGACCCATGTTCTGGTCCGGTACTGAGGATGACTGGTTCTGGTCCGGTACTAAGGATGACCCATGTTCTGGTCCGGTACTCAGGATGACTGGTTCTGGTCCGGTACTGAGGATGACTGGTTCTGGTCCGGTACTAAGGATTACTCTGGTTCTGGTCCGGTACTAAGGATGACCCTGGTTCTGGTCCGGTACTAAGGATGATCCTGGTTCTCGTCCGGTACTAAGGAGGACTGGTTCTGGTCCGGTACTAAGGATGATCCTGGTTCTCGTCCAATACTAAGGAGGACTGGTTCTGGTCCGGTACTAAGGATTACTGGTTCTGGTCCGGTACTAAGGATGAGTCTGGTTCTGGTCCGGTACTAAGGATGATCCTGGTTCTGGTCCGGTACTAAGGATTATCCTGGTTCTGGTCCGGAACTAAGGATGACTGGTTCTGGTCCGGTACTAACGATGATCCTGGTTTTGGTCCGGTACCATGGCTGACCCTGGTTCTGGTCCGGTACTAAAGATAACCCTTGTTCTGGTCCTGTACTGAGGATGACTGGTTTTGGTCCGGTACTAAGGATGACTCTGGTTCTGATCCGGTACTAAGGATGACCCTGGTTCTGGTCGGGTACTAAGGATGATTGCTTCTGGTCCGTTACTGAGGATGATCCTGGTTGTGGTCCGGTACTCACGATGACCCTGGTTCTGGTCCAGTACAACGGATGACCTGGTTCTGGTCCGGTACTAAGGATGACTGGTTCTGGTCCGGTGCTAAGGATGATCCTGGTTCTGGTCCGATACTAAGGATGATCCTGGTTCTGTTCGGTACTAAAGATGACTCTGGTTCTGGTCCGGTACTAAGGATGACTAGTTCTGGTCCGGTACTAAGGATGACCCTGGTTCTGGTCCGGTACTTAGGATGACTGGTTCTGGTCCGGTACTAAGGATGATCCTGGTTGTGGTCCGGTACTAAGGATGACTGGTTCTGGTCCTGTACTGAGGATGATCCTGGTTCTGGTCCAGTACTGAAGATGACTGGTTCTGGCCCGGTACTATGGATGATTGGTTCTGGTCCGGTCCTGAGGACGATCCTGGTTCTGGTCGGGTACTAAGGACGATCCTGGTTTTGGTCCGGTACTAAGAATTATGCTGGTTCTGGTCCGGAACTAAGGATGACTGGTTCTGGTCCGGAACTAAGGATGAGTCTGTTTCTGGTCCGGTACTAAGGATGACTGGTTCTGGTCCGGTTCTGAGGTTGATCCTGGTTCTGGTCCAGTACTAAGGATGATCCTGGTTCTGGTCCGGTACTCAGGATGATCCTGGTTCTGGTCAGGTACTGAGGATGATTGGTTCTGGTCCAGTACTAAGGATAACCCTGGTTCTGGTCCGGTCCTCAGGATGACCCTGGTTCTGGTCCGGTACTAAGGATGATTGGTTCTGGTCCGGTGCTGAGGATGACCCTGGTTCTGGTCCGGTACTAAGGATGACTGGTTCTGGTCGGGTACTAAGGATGATTGCTTCTGGTCCGTTACTGAGGATGATCCTGGTTCTGGTCCGGTACTCAGGATGACCCTGGTTCTGGTCCGGTACTAAGGATCATTGGTTCTGGTCCGGTCCTGAGGATGATCCTGGTTCTTGTCCGGTACTAAGGATGACTGGTTCTGGTCCGGTACTAAGGATTACCCTGGTTCTGGTCCGGTACTAAGGATGATCCTGGTTCTCGTCCGGTACTAAGGAGGACTGGTTCTGGTCCGGTACTAAGGATGACCCATGTTCTGGTCCGGTACTAAGGATGAGTCTGGTTCTGGTCCGGTACTAAGGATGACTGGTTCTGGTCCGGTACTAAGGATGATCCTGGTTCTGGTCCGGTACTAAGGATGACTGGTTCTGGTCCGGTACTAAGGATTACTCTGGTTCTTGTCCGGTACTAAGGATGATCCTGGTTCTGGTCCGGTACTAAGGATTATCCTGGTTCTGGTCCGGAACAAAGGATGACTGGTTCTGGTCCGGTACTAAGGATGATCCTGGTTTTGGTCCGGTACCATGGCTGACCCTGGTTCTGGTCCGGTTCTAAAGATAACCCTGGTTCTGGTCCTGTACTGAGGATGATCCTGGTTTTGGTCCGGTACCATGGCTGACCCTGGTTCTGGTCCTGTACTGAGGATGACTGGTTCTTGTCCGGTAGTAAGGATGATCCTGGTTCTGGTCCGGTACTAAAGATGACTGGTTCTGGTCCGGTACTAAGGATGACTCTGGTTCTGATCCGGTACTTAGGATGACTGGTTCTGGTCCGGTACTAAGGATGATCCTGGTTGTGGTCCGGTACTAAGGATGACTGGTTCTGGTCCGGTCCTGAGGATGATCCTGTTTCTGGTCGGGTACTAAGGACGATCCTGGTTTTGGTCCGGTACTAAGAATTATGCTGGTTCTGGTCCGGAACTAAGGATGACTGGTTCTGGTCCGGTGCTGAGGTTGATCCTGGTTCTGGTCCAGTACTAAGGATGATCCTGGTTCTGGTCCGGTACTCAGGATGATCCTGGTTCTTGTCCGGTACTGAGGATGATTGGTTCTGGTCCAGTACTAAGGATGATCCTGGTTCTGGTCCGGTACTCAGGATGATCCTGGTTCTGGTCCGGTACTGAGGATGACTGGTTCTGGTCCGGTACTCAGGATGACCCTGGTTCTGGTCCGGTCCTCAGGATGACCCTGGTTCTGGTCCGGTACTAAGGATGATTGGTTCTGGTCCGGTGCTGAGGATGATCCTGGTTCTGGTCCGGTACTAAGGATGACTGGTTCTGGTCGGGTACTAAGGATGATTGCTTCTGGTCCGTTACTGAGGATGATCCTGGTTCTGGTCCGGTACTCAGGATGACCCTGGTTCTGGTCCGGTACTAAGGATGATCCTGGTTCTGGTCCGGTCCTGAGGATGATCCTTGTTCTGGTTCGGTACTAAGGATGACTGGTTCTGGTCCGGTACTAAGGATGACTGGTTCTGGTCCGGCACTAAGCATTATCCTGGTTCTGGTCCAGTACTAAGGATGATCCTGGTTCTGGTCCGGCACTAAGGATGACCCTGGTTCTGGTCCAGTACAACGGATGACCTGGTTCTGGTCCGGTACTAAGGATGACTGGTTCTGGTCCGGTGCTAAGGATGATCCTGGTTCTGGTCCGATACTAAGGATGATCCTGGTTCTGTTCGGTACTAAAGATGACTCTGGTTCTGGTCCGGTACTAAGGATGACTAGTTCTGATCCGGTACTGAGGATGATCCTGGTTCTGGTCCGGTACTAAGGATGACCCTGGTTCTGGTCCGGTACAAAGGATGACCCTGGTTCTGGTCCAGTACTTAAGGTGACTGGTTCTGGTCCGGTACTAAGGATGATCCCGGTTCTGGTCCGGTACTTAAGATGACTCTGGTTCTGGTCCGGTACAAAGGATGACCCTCGTTCTGGTCCGGTACAAAGGTTGACCCTGGTTCTGGTCCAGTACTTAGGATGACTAGTTCTGGTCCGGTACTAAGGATGACCCTGGTTCTGGTCCGGTACTAAGGATGACCCATGTTCTGGTCCGGTACTAAGGATGACTGGTTCTGGTCCGGTACTAAGGATGACCCTGGTTCTGGTCCGGTACTAAGGATGACCCATGTTCTGGTCCGGTACTGAGGATGACTGGTTCTAGTCCGGCACTAAGGATGATCCTGGTTCTGGTCCGGTACTCCGGATGACCCTGGTTCTGGTCCAGTACTCCGGATGACCTGGTTCTGGTCCGGTACTAAGGATGACCCATGTTCTGGTCCGGTACTCAGGATGACTGGTTCTGGTCCGGTACTGAGGATGACTGGTTCTGGTCCGGTACTAAGGATTACTCTGGTTCTGGTCCGGTACTAAGGATGACCCTGGTTCTGGTCCGGTACTAAGGATGATCCTGGTTCTCGTCCGGTACTAAGGAGGACTGGTTCTGGTCCGGTACTAAGGATGATCCTGGTTCTCGTCCAATACTAAGGAGGACTGGTTCTGGTCCGGTACTAAGGATTACTCTGGTTCTGGTCCGGTACTAAGGATGAGTCTGGTTCTCGTCCGGTACTAAGGATGACTGGTTCTGGTCCGGTACTAAGGATTATCCTGGTTGTGGTCCGGAACTAAGGACTACTCTGGTTCTGGTCCGGTACTAAGGATGATCCTGGTTCTGGTCCGGTACTAAGGATTATCCTGGTTCTGGTCCGGAACAAAGGATGACTGGTTCTGGTCCGGTACTAACGATGATCCTGGTTTTGGTCCGGTACCATGGCTGACCCTGGTTCTGGTCCGGTACTAAAAGATAACCCTGGTTCTGGTCCTGTACTGAGGATGACTGGTTTTGGTCCGGTACTAAGGATGACTCTGGTTCTGATCCGGTACTAAGGATGACCCTGGTTCTGGTCCGGTACTCACGATGACCCTGGTTCTGGTCCGGTACTAAGGATGATTGGTTCTGGTCCGGTCCTGAGGATGATCCTGGTTCTGGTTCGGTACTAAGGATGACTGGTTCTGGTCCGGTACTAAGGATGACTGGTTCTGGTCCGGCACTAAGCATTATCCTGGTTCTGGTCCGGTACTAAGGATGATCCTGGTTCTGGTCCGGTGCTGAGGTTGATCCTGGTTCTGGTCCAGTACTAAGGATGATCCTGGTTCTGGTCCGGTACTCAGGATGATCCTGGTTCTGGTCCGGTACTGAGGATGATTGGTTCTGGTCCAGTACTAAGGATAACCCTGGTTCTGGTCCGGTCCTCAGGATGACCCTGGTTCTGGTCCAGTACTAAGGATGATTGGTTCTGGTCCGGTGCTGAGGATGATCCTGGTTCTGGTCCGGTACTAAGGATGACTGGTTCTGGTCGGGTACTAAGGATGATTGCTTCTGGTCCGTTACTGAGGATGATCCTGGTTCTGGTCCGGTACTAAGGATGACTGGTTCTGGTCCGGCACTAAGCATTATCCTTGTTCTGGTCCGGTACAAAGGATGATCCTGGTTCTGGTCCGGCACTAAGGATGACCCTGGTTCTGGTCCAGTACAACGGATGACCTGGTTCTGGTCCGGTACTAAGGATGACTGGTTCTGGTCCGGTGCTAAGGATGATCCTGGTTCTGGTCCGATACTAAGGATGATCCTGGTTCTGTTCGGTACTAAAGATGACTCTGGTTCTGGTCCGGTACTAAGGATGACTAGTTCTGATCCGGTACTGAGGATGATCCTGGTTCTGGTCCGGTACTAAGGATGACCCTGGTTCTGGTCCGGTACAAAGGATGACCCTGGTTCTGGTCCAGTACTTAAGGTGACTGGTTCTGGTCCGGTACTAAGGATGATCCTGGTTCTGGTCAGGTACTTAAGATGACTCTGGTTCTGGTCCGGTACAAAGGATGACCCTCGTTCTGGTCCGGTACAAAGGTTGACCCTGGTTCTGGTCCAGTACTTAGGATGACTAGTTCTGGTCCGGTACTAAGGATGACCCATGTTCTGGTCCGGTACTAAGGATGACTGGTTCTGGTCCGGTACTAAGGATGACCCATGTTCTGGTCCGGTACTAAGGATGACTGGTTCTGGTCCGGTACTAAGGATTACTCTGGTTCGTCTCCAGTACTAAGGATGACTGGTTCTGGTCCGGTACTAAGGATGACCCTGGTTCTGGTCCGGTACTAAGGATGACTGGTTCTGGTCCGGTACTAAGGATGACCCTGGTTCTGGTCCGGTACTAAGGATGACCCATGTTCTGGTCCGGTACTGAGGATGACTGGTTCTAGTCCGGCACTAAGGATGATCCTGGTTCTGGTCCGGTACTCCGGATGACTGGTTCTGGTCCGGTACTGAGGATGACTGGTTCTGGTCCGGTACTAAGGATTACTCTGGTTCTGGTCCGGTACTAAGGATGACCCTGGTTCTGGTCCGGTACTAAGGATGATCCTGGTTCTCGTCCGGTACTAAGGAGGACTGGTTCTGGTCCGGTACTAAGGATGATCCTGGTTCTCGTCCAATACTAAGGAGGACTGGTTCTGGTCCGGTACTAAGGATTACTCTGGTTCTGGTCCGGTACTAAGGATGAGTCTGGTTCTCGTCCGGTACTAAGGATGACTGGTTCTGGTCCGGTACTAAGGATTATCCTGGTTGTGGTCCGGAACTAAGGACTACTCTGGTTCTGGTCCGGTACTAAGGATGATCCTGGTTCTGGTCCGGTACTAAGGATTATCCTGGTTCTGGTCCGGAACAAAGGATGACTGGTTCTGGTCCGGTACTAACGATGATCCTGGTTTTGGTCCGGTACCATGGCTGACCCTGGTTCTGGTCCGGTACTAAAGATAACCCTGGTTCTGGTCCTGTACTGAGGATGACTGGTTTTGGTCCGGTACTAAGGATGACTCTGGTTCTGATCCGGTACTAAGGATGACCCTGGTTCTGGTCCGGTACTCACGATGACCCTGGTTCTGGTCCGGTACTAAGGATGATTGGTTCTGGTCCGGTCCTGAGGATGATCCTGGTTCTGGTTCGGTACTAAGGATGACTGGTTCTGGTCCGGTACTAAGGATGACTGGTTCTGGTCCGGCACTAAGCATTATCCTGGTTCTGGTCCGGTACTAAGGATGATCCTGGTTCTGGTCCGGTGCTGAGGTTGATCCTGGTTCTGGTCCAGTACTAAGGATGATCCTGGTTCTGGTCCGGTACTCAGGATGATCCTGGTTCTGGTCCGGTACTGAGGATGATTGGTTCTGGTCCAGTACTAAGGATAACCCTGGTTCTGGTCCGGTCCTCAGGATGACCCTGGTTCTGGTCCAGTACTAAGGATGATTGGTTCTGGTCCGGTGCTGAGGATGATCCTGGTTCTGGTCCGGTACTAAGGATGACTGGTTCTGGTCGGGTACTAAGGATGATTGCTTCTGGTCCGTTACTGAGGATGATCCTGGTTCTGGTCCGGTACTAAGGATGACTGGTTCTGGTCCGGCACTAAGCATTATCCTTGTTCTGGTCCGGTACAAAGGATGATCCTGGTTCTGGTCCGGCACTAAGGATGACCCTGGTTCTGGTCCAGTACAACGGATGACCTGGTTCTGGTCCGGTACTAAGGATGACTGGTTCTGGTCCGGTGCTAAGGATGATCCTGGTTCTGGTCCGATACTAAGGATGATCCTGGTTCTGTTCGGTACTAAAGATGACTCTGGTTCTGGTCCGGTACTAAGGATGACTAGTTCTGATCCGGTACTGAGGATGATCCTGGTTCTGGTCCGGTACTAAGGATGACCCTGGTTCTGGTCCGGTACAAAGGATGACCCTGGTTCTGGTCCAGTACTTAAGGTGACTGGTTCTGGTCCGGTACTAAGGATGATCCTGGTTCTGGTCAGGTACTTAAGATGACTCTGGTTCTGGTCCGGTACAAAGGATGACCCTCGTTCTGGTCCGGTACAAAGGTTGACCCTGGTTCTGGTCCAGTACTTAGGATGACTAGTTCTGGTCCGGTACTAAGGATGACCCATGTTCTGGTCCGGTACTAAGGATGACTGGTTCTGGTCCGGTACTAAGGATGACCCATGTTCTGGTCCGGTACTAAGGATGACTGGTTCTGGTCCGTTACTAAGGATTACTCTGGTTCGTCTCCAGTACTAAGGATGACTGGTTCTGGTCCGGTACTAAGGATGACCCTGGTTCTGGTCCGGTACTAAGGATGACTGGTTCTGGTCCGGTACTAAGGATGACCCTGGTTCTGGTCCGGTACTAAGGATGACCCATGTTCTGGTCCGGTACTGAGGATGACTGGTTCTAGTCCGGCACTAAGGATGATCCTGGTTCTGGTCCGGTACTCTGGATGACCCTGGTTCTGGTCCAGTACTCCGGATGACCTGGTTCTGGTCCGGTACTAAGGATGACCCATGTTCTGGTCCGGTACTCAGGATGACTGGTTCTGGTCCGGTACTGAGGATGACTGGTTCTGGTCCGGTACTAAGGATTACTCTGGTTCTGGTCCGGTACTAAGGATGACCCTGGTTCTGGTCCGGTACTAAGGATGATCCTGGTTCTCGTCCGGTACTAAGGAGGACTGGTTCTGGTCCGGTACTAAGGATGATCCTGGTTCTCGTCCAATACTAAGGAGGACTGGTTCTGGTCCGGTACTAAGGATTACTCTGGTTCTGGTCCGGTACTAAGGATGAGTCTGGTTCTCGTCCGGTACTAAGGATGACTGGTTCTGGTCCGGTACTAAGGATTATCCTGGTTCTGGTCCGAAACTAAGGATTACTCTGGTTCTGGTCCGGTACTAAGGATGATCCTGGTTCTGGTCCGGTACTAAGGATTATCCTGGTTCTGGTCCGGAACAAAGCATGACTGGTTCTGGTCCGGTACTAACGATGATCCTGGTTTTGGTCCGGTACCATGGCTGACCCTGGTTTTGGTCCGGTACTAAGGATGACTCTGGTTCTGATCCGGTACTAAGGATGACTGGTTCTGGTCTGGTACTAATTATTACTCTGGTTCTGGTCCGGTACTTAGGATGACTGGTTCTGGTCCGGTACTTAGGATGATCCTGGTTCTGGTCCGGTACTAAGGATGAGTCTGGTTCTGGTCCGGTACTAAGAATTATCCTGGTTCTGGTCCGGAACTAAGGATGATCCTGGTTCTGGTCCGGTACTAAGGATGATTGGTTCTGGTCCGGTACTAAGGATGACCCTGGTTCTGGTCCCTTCCTCAGGATGACACTGGTTCTGGTCCGGTACTAAGGATGATTGGTTCTGGTCCGGTAGTAAGGATGATCCTGGTTCTGGTCCGGTACTGAGGATGATCCTGGTTCTGGTCCGGTACTGAGGATGATCCTGGTTCTGGTCCGGAACTAAGGATGACTGGTTCTGGTCCGGTACTAAGGATGACTGGTTCTGGTCCGGTACTAAGGATTACTCTGGTTCTTGTCCGGTACTAAGGATGATCCTGGTTCTGGTCCGGTACTAAGGATGACTGGTTCTGGTCCGGTACTAAGGATTACTCTGGTTCTTGTCCGGTACTAAGGATGATCCTGGTTCTGGTCCGGTACTAAGGATTATCCTGGTTCTGGTCCGGAACAAAGGATGACTGGTTCTGGTCCGGTACTAAGGATGATCCTGGTTTTGGTCCGGTACCATGGCTGACCCTGGTTATGGTGCGGTTCTAAAGATAACCCTGGTTCTGGTCCTGTACTGAGGATGATCCTGGTTTTGGTCCGGTACTCAGGATTACCCTGGTTCTGGTCCGGTACTAAGGATGATTGGTTCTGGTCCGGTCCTGAGGATGATCCTTGTTCTGGTTCGGTACTAAGGATGACTGGTTCTGGTCCGGTACTAAGGATGACTGGTTCTGGTCCGGCACTAAGCATTATCCTGGTTCTGGTCCGGTACTAAGGATGATCCTGGTTCTGGTCCGGCACTAAGGATGACACTGATTCTGGTCCAGTACAACGGATGACCTGGTTCTGGTCCGGTACTAAGGATGACTGGTTCTGGTCCGGTGCTAAGGATGATCCTGGTTCTGGTCCGATACTAAGGATGATCCTGGTTCTGTTCGGTACTAAAGATGACTCTGGTTCTGGTCCGGTACTAAGGATGACTAGTTCTGATCCGGTACTGAGGATGATCCTGGTTCTGGTCCGGCACTAAGGATGACACTGAATCTGGTCCAGTACAACGGATGACCTGGTTCTGGTCCGGTACTAAGGATGACTGGTTCTGGTCCGGTGCTAAGGATGATCCTGGTTCTGGTCCGATACTAAGGATGATCCTGGTTCTGTTCGGTACTAAAGATGACTCTGGTTCTGGTCCGGTACTAAGGATGACTAGTTCTGATCCGGTACTGAGGATGATCCTGGTTCTGGTCCGGTACTAAGGATGACCCTGGTTCTGGTCCGGTACAAAGGATGACCCTGGTTCTGGTCCAGTACTTAAGGTGACTGGTTCTGGTCCGGTACTAAGGATGATCCTGGTTCTGGTCCGGTACTTAAGATGACTCTGGTTCTGGTCCGGTACAAAGGATGACCCTCGTTCTGGTCCGGTACAAAGGTTGACCCTGGTTCTGGTCCAGTACTTAGGATGACTAGTTCTGGTCCGGTACTAAGGATGACCCTGGTTCTGGTCCGGTACTAAGGATGACCCATGTTCTGGTCCGGTACTAAGGATGACTGGTTCTGGTCCGGTACTAAGGATTACTCTGGTTCGTCTCCAGTACTAAGGATGACTGGTTCTGGTCCGGTACTAAGGAGGACCCTGGTTCTGGTCCGGTACTAAGGATGACTGGTTCTGGTCCGGAACTAAGGATGAGTCTGTTTCTGGTCCGGTACTAAGGATGACTGGTTCTGGTCCGGTGCTGAGGTTGATCCTGGTTCTGGTCCAATACTAAGGATGATCCTGGTTCTGGTCCGGTACTCAGGATGATCCTGGTTCTGGTCCGGTACTGAGGATGATTGGTTCTGGTCCAGTACTAAGGATAACCCTGGTTCTGGTCCGGTCCTCAGGATGACCCTGGTTCTGGTCCGGTACTAAGGATGATTGGTTCTGGTCCGGTGCTGAGGATGATCCTGGTTCTGGTCCGGTACTAAGGATGACTGGTTCTGGTCGGGTACTAAGGATGATTGCTTCTGGTCCGTTACTGAGGATGATCCTGGTTCTGGTCCGGTACTCAGGATGACCCTGGTTCTGGTCCGGTACTAAGGATGATTGGTTCTGGTCCGGTCCTGAGGATGATCCTTGTTCTGGTTCGGTACTAAGGATGACTGGTTCTGGTCCGGTACTAAGGATGACTGGTTCTGGTCCGGCACTAAGCATTATCCTTGTTCTGGTCCGGTACTAAGGATGATCCTGGTTCTGGTCCGGCACTAAGGATGACCCTGGTTCTGGTCCAGTACAACGGATGACCTGGTTCTGGTCCGGTACTAAGGATGACTGGTTCTGGTCCGGTGCTAAGGATGATCCTGGTTCTGGTCCGATACTAAGGATGATCCTGGTTCTGTTCGGTACTAAAGATGACTCTGGTTCTGGTCCGGTACTAAGGATGACTAGTTCTGATCCGGTACTGAGGATGATCCTGGTTCTGGTCCGGTACTAAGGATGACCCTGGTTCTGGTCCGGTACAAAGGATGACCCTGGTTCTGGTCCAGTACTTAAGGTGACTGGTTCTGGTCAGGTACTAAGGATGATCCTGGTTCTGGTCCGGTACTTAAGATGACTCTGGTTCTGGTCCGGTACAAAGGATGACCCTCGTTCTGGTCCGGTACAAAGGTTGACCCTGGTTCTGGTCCAGTACTTAGGATGACTAGTTCTGGTCCGGTACTAAGGATGACCCATGTTCTGGTCCGGTACTAAGGATGACTGGTTCTGGTCCGGTACTAAGGATTACTCTGGTTCGTCTCCAGTACTAAGGATGACTGGTTCTGGTCCGGTACTAAGGATGACCCTGGTTCTGGTCCGGTACTAAGGATGACTGGTTCTGGTCCGGTACTAAGGATGACCCTGGTTCTGGTCCGGTACTAAGGATGACCCATGTTCTGGTCCGGTACTGAGGATGACTGGTTCTAGTCCGGCACTAAGGATGATCCTGGTTCTGGTCCGGTACTCCGGATGACCCTGGTTCTGGTCCAGTACTCCGGATGACCTGGTTCTGGTCCGGTACTAAGGATGACCCATGTTCTGGTCCGGTACTCAGGATGACTGGTTCTGGTCCGGTACTGAGGATGACTGGTTCTGGTCCGGTACTAAGGATTACTCTGGTTCTGGTCCGGTACTAAGGATGACCCTGGTTCTGGTCCGGTACTAAGGATGATCCTGGTTCTCGTCCGGTACTAAGGATGACTGGTTCTGGTCCGGTACTAAGGATGATCCTGGTTCTCGTCCAATACTAAGGAGGACTGGTTCTGGTCCGGTACTAAGGATTACTCTGGTTCTGGTCCGGTACTAAGGATGAGTCTGGTTCTCGTCCGGTACTAAGGATGACTGGTTCTGGTCCGGTACTAAGGATTATCCTGGTTCTGGTCCGAAACTAAGGATTACTCTGGTTCTGGTCCGGTACTAAGGATGATCCTGGTTCTGGTCCGGTACTAAGGATTATCCTGGTTCTGGTCCGGAACAAAGGATGACTGGTTCTGGTCCGGTACTAACGATGATCCTGGTTTTGGTCAGGTACCATGGCTGACCCTGGTTCTGGTCCGGTACTAAAGATAACCCTGGTTCTGGTCCTGTACTGAGGATGACTGGTTTTGGTCCGGTACTAAGGATGACTCTGGTTCTGATCCGGTACTAAGGATGACTGGTTCTGGTCCGGTACTAATTATTACTCTGGTTCTGGTCCGGTACTTAGGATGTTCCTGGTACTGGTCCGGTACTAAGGATGAGTCTGGTTCTGGTCCGGTACTAAGGATTATCCTGGTTCTGGTCCGGTACTAAGGATTATCCTGGTTCTGGTCCGGTACTAAGGATGATTGGTTCTGGTCCGGTACTAAGGATGACCCTGGTTCTGGTCCCTTCCTCAGGATGACACTGGTTCTGGTCCGGTACTAAGGATGATTGGTTCTGGTCCGGTAGTAAGGATGATCCTGGTTCTGGTCCGGTACTGAGGATGATCCTGGTTCTGGTCCGGAACTAAGGATGACTGGTTCTGGTCCGGTACTAAGGATGACTGGTTCTGGTCCGGTACTAAGGATTACTCTGGTTCTTGTCCGGTACTAAGGATGATCCTGGTTCTGGTCCGGTACTAAGGATTATCCTGGTTCTGGTCCGGAACAAAGGATGACTGGTTCTGGTCCGGTACTAAGGATGATCCTGGTTTTGGTCCGGTACCATGGCTGACCCTGGTTCTGGTCCTGTACTGAGGATGACTGGTTCTGGTCCGGTACTAAGGATGATCCTGGTTCTGGTCCGGTACTTAAGATGACTCTGGTTCTGGTCCGGTACAAAGGATGACCCTCGTTCTGGTCCGGTACAAAGGTTGACCCTGGTTCTGGTCCAGTACTTAGGATGACTAGTTCTGGTCCGGTACTAAGGATGACCCTGGTTCTGGTCCGGTACTAAGGATGACCCATGTTCTGGTCCGGTACTGAGGATGACTGGTTCTGGTCCGGTACTAAGGATTACTCTGGTTCGTCTCCAGTACTAAGGATGACTGGTTCTGGTCCGGTACTAAGGATGACCCTGGTTCTGGTCCGGTACTAAGGATGACTGGTTCTGGTCCGGTACTAAGGATGACCCTGGTTCTGGTCCGGTACTAAGGATGACCCATGTTCTGGTCCGGTACTGAGGATGACTGGTTCTAGTCCGGCACTAAGGATGATCCTGGTTCTGGTCCGGTACTCCGGATGACCCTGGTTCTGGTCCAGTACTCCGGATGACCTGGTTCTGGTCCGGTACTAAGGATGACCCATGTTCTGGTCCGGTACTCAGGATGACTGGTTCTGGTCCGGTACTGAGGATGACTGGTTCTGGTCCGGTACTAAGGATTACTCTGGTTCTGGTCCGGTACTAAGGATGACCCTGGTTCTGGTCCGGTACTAAGGATGATCCTGGTTCTCGTCCGGTACTAAGGAGGACTGGTTCTGGTCCGGTACTAAGGATGATCCTGGTTCTCGTCCAATACTAAGGAGGACTGGTTCTGGTCCGGTACTAAGGATTACTCTGGTTCTGGTCCGGTACTAAGGATGAGTCTGGTTCTCGTCCGGTACTAAGGATGACTGGTTCTGGTCCGGTACTAAGGATTATCCTGGTTCTGGTCCGAAACTAAGGATTACTCTGGTTCTGGTCCGGTACTAAGGATGATCCTGGTTCTGGTCCGGTACTAAGGATTATCCTGGTTCTGGTCCGGAAGAAAGGATGACTGGTTCTGGTCCGGTACTAACGATGATCCTGGTTTTGGTCAGGTACCATGGCTGACCCTGGTTCTGGTCCGGTACTAAAGATAACCCTGGTTCTGGTCCTGTACTGAGGATGACTGGTTTTGGTCCGGTACTAAGGATGACTCTGGTTCTGATCCGGTACTAAGGATGACTGGTTCTGGTCCGGTACTAATTATTACTCTGGTTCTGGTCCGGTACTTAGGATGATCCTGGTACTGGTCCGGTACTAAGGATGAGTCTGGTTCTGGTCCGGTACTAAGGATTATCCTGGTTCTGGTCCGGAACTAAGGATGATCCTGGTTCTGGTCCGGTACTAAGGATGATTGGTTCTGGTCCGGTACTAAGGATGACCCTGGTTCTGGTCCCTTCCTCAGGATGACACTGGTTCTGGTCCGGTACTAAGGATGATTGGTTCTGGTCCGGTAGTAAGGATGATCCTGGTTCTGGTCCGGTACTGAGGATGATCCTGGTTCTGGTCCGGAACTAAGGATGACTGGTTCTGGTCCGGTACTAAGGATGACTGGTTCTGGTCCGGTACTAAGGATTACTCTGGTTCTTGTCCGGTACTAAGGATGATCCTGGTTCTGGTCCGGTACTAAGGATTATCCTGGTTCTGGTCCGGAACAAAGGATGACTGGTTCTGGTCCGGTACTAAGGATGATCCTGGTTGTGGTCCGGTACCATGGCTGACCCTGGTTCTGGTCCTGTACTGAGGATGACTGGTTCTGGTCCGGTAGTAAGGATGATCCTGGTTCTGGTCCGGTACTAAGGATGACTCTGGTTCTGATCCGGTACTAAGGATGACTGGTTCTGGTCCGGTACTAAGGATTACTCTGGTTCGTCTCGAGTACTAAGGATGACTGGTTCTGGTCCGGTACTAAGGATGACCCTGGTTCTGGTCCGGTACTAAGGATGACTGGTTCTGGTCCGGAACTAAGGATGAGTCTGTTTCTGGTCCGGTACTAAGGATGATTGGTTCTGGTCCGGTAGTAAGGATGATCCTGGTTCTGGTCCGGTACTGAGGATGATCCTGGTTCTGGTCCGGAACTAAGGATGACTGGTTCTGGTCCGGTACTAAGGATGACTGGTTCTGGTCCGGTACTAAGGATTACTCTGGTTCTTGTCCGGTACTAAGGATGATCCTGGTTCTGGTCCGGTACTAAGGATTATCCTGGTTCTGGTCCGGAACAAAGGATGACTGGTTCTGGTCCGGTACTAAGGATGATCCTGGTTGTGGTCCGGTACCATGGCTGACCCTGGTTCTGGTCCTGTACTGAGGATGACTGGTTCTGGTCCGGTAGTAAGGATGATCCTGGTTCTGGTCCGGTACTAAGGATGACTCTGGTTCTGATCCGGTACTAAGGATGACTGGTTCTGGTCCGGTACTAAGGATTACTCTGGTTCGTCTCGAGTACTAAGGATGACTGGTTCTGGTCCGGTACTAAGGATGACCCTGGTTCTGGTCCGGTACTAAGGATGACTGGTTCTGGTCCGGAACTAAGGATGAGTCTGTTTCTGGTCCGGTACTAAGGATGACCCTGGTTCTGGTCCGGTACTAAGGATGACTGGTTCTGGTCCGGAACTAAGGATGAGTCTGTTTCTGGTCCGGTACTAAGGATGACTGGTTCTGGTCCGTTACTGAGGATGATCCTGGTTCTGGTCCGGTACTCAGGATGACCCTGGTTCTGGTCCGGTACTAAGGATGATTGGTTCTGGTCCGGTCCTGAGGATGATCCTTGTTCTGGTTCGGTACTAAGGATGACTGGTTCTGGTCCGGTACTAAGGATGACTGGTTCTGGTCCGGCACTAAGCATTATCCTGGTTCTGGTCCGGTACTAAGGATGATCCTGGTTCTGGTCCGGCACTAAGGATGACCCTGGTTCTGGTCCAGTACAACGGATGACCTGGTTCTGGTCCGGTACTAAGGATGACTGGTTCTGGTCCGGTGCTAAGGATGATCCTGGTTCTGGTCCGATACTAAGGATGATCCTGGTTCTGTTCGGTACTAAAGATGACTCTGGTTCTGGTCCGGTACTAAGGATGACTAGTTCTGATCCGGTACTGAGGATGATCCTGGTTCTGGTCCGGTACTAAGGATGACCCTGGTTCTGGTCCGGTACTAAGGATGACCCTGGTTCTGGTCCAGTACTTAAGGTGACTGGTTCTGGTCCGGTACTAAGGATGATCCTGGTTCTGGTCCGGTACTTAAGATGACTCTGGTTCTGGTCCGGTACAAAGGATGACCCTCGTTCTGGTCCGGTACAAAGGTTGACCCTGGTTCTGGTCCAGTACTTAGGATGACTAGTTCTGGTCCGGTACTAAGGATGACCCTGGTTCAGATCCGGTACTAAGGATGACCCATGTTCTGGTCCGGTACTAAGGATGACTGGTTCTGGTCCGGTACTAAGGATGACCCTGGTTCTGGTCCGGTACTAAGGATGACTGGTTCTGGTCCGGTACTAAGGATGACCCTGGTTCTGGTCCGGTACTAAGGATGACCCATGTTCTGGTCCGGTACTGAGGATGACTGGTTCTAGTCCGGCACTAAGGATGATCCTGGTTCTGGTCCGGTACTCCGGATGACCCTGGTTCTGGTCCAGTACTCCGGATGACCTGGTTCTGGTCCGGTACTAAGGATGACCCATGTTCTGGTCCGGTACTCAGGATGACTGGTTCTGGTCCGGTACTGAGGATGACTGGTTCTGGTCCGGTACTAAGGATTACTCTGGTTCTGGTCCGGTACTAAGGATGACCCTGGTTCTGGTCCGGTACTAAGGATGATCCTGGTTCTCGTCCGGTACTAAGGAGGACTGGTTCTGGTCCGGTACTAAGGATGATCCTGGTTCTCGTCCAATACTAAGGAGGACTGGTTCTGGTCCGGTACTAAGGATTACTCTGGTTCTGGTCCGGTACTAAGGATGAGTCTGGTTCTCGTCCGGTACTAAGGATGACTGGTTCTGGTCCGGTACTAAGGATTATCCTGGTTCTGGTCCGAAACTAAGGATTACTCTGGTTCTGGTCCGGTACTAAGGATGATCCTGGTTCTGGTCCGGTACTAAGGATTATCCTGGTTCTGGTCCGGAACAAAGGATGACTGGTTCTGGTCCGGTACTAACGATGATCCTGGTTTTGGTCCGATACCATGGCTGACCCTGGTTCTGGTCCGGTACTAAAGATAACCCTGGTTCTGGTCCTGTACTGAGGATGACTGGTTCTGGTCCGGTACTAATTATTACTCTGGTTCTGGTCCGGTACTTAGGATGACTGGTTCTGGTCCGGTACTAATTATTACTCTGGTTCTGGTCCGGTACTTAGGATGACTGGTTCTGGTCCGGTACTAAGGATGATCCTGGTTGTGGTCCGGTACTAAGGATGACTGGTTCTGGTCCGGTACTGAGGATGATCCTGGTTCTGGTCCAGTACTGAAGATGACTGGTTCTGGCCCGGTACTATGGATGATTGGTTCTGGTCCGGTCCTGAGGATGATCCTGGTTCTGGTCGGGTACTAAGGACGATCCTGGTTTTGGTCCGGTACTAAGAATTATGCTGGTTCTGGTCCGGAACTAAGGATGACTGGTTCTGGTCCGGAACTAAGGATGAGTCTGTTTCTGGTCCGGTACTAAGGATGACTGGTTCTGGTCCGGTGCTGAGGTTGATCCTGGTTCTGGTCCAGTACTAAGGATGATCCTGGTTCTGGTCCGGTACTCAGGATGATCCTGGTTCTGGTCCGGTACTGAGGATGATTGGTTCTGGTCCAGTACTAAGGATAACCCTGGTTCTGGTCCGGTCCTCAGGATGACCCTGGTTCTGGTCCGGTACTAAGGATGATTGGTTCTGGTCCGGTGCTGAGGATGATCCTGGTTCTGGTCCGGTACTAAGGATGACTGGTTCTGGTCGGGTACTAAGGATGATTGCTTCTGGTCCGTTACTGAGGATGATCCTGGTTCTGGTCCGGTACTCAGGATGACCCTGGTTCTGGTCCGGTACTAAGGATGATTGGTTCTGGTCCGGTACTAAGGATTACCCTGGTTCTGGTCCGGTACTAAGGATGATCCTGGTTCTCGTCCGGTACTAAGGAGGACTGGCTCTGGTCCTTTACTAAGGATGACCCATGTTCTGGTCCGGTACTAAGGATGAGTCTGGTTCTGGTCCGGTACTAAGGCTGACTGGTTCTGGTCCGGTACTAAGGATGATCCTGGTTCTGGTCCGGTACTAAGGATGACTGGTTCTGGTCCGGTACTAAGGATTACTCTGGTTCTTGTCCGGTACTAAGGATGATCCTGGTTCTGGTCCGGTACTAAGGATTATCCTGGTTCTGGTCCGGAACAAAGGATGACTGGTTCTGGTCCGGTACTAAGGATGATCCTGGTTTTGGTCCGGTACCATGGCTGACCCTGGTTCTGATCCGGTTCTAAAGATAACCCTGGTTCTGGTCCTGTACTGAGGATGACTGGTTCTGGTCCGGTAGTAAGGATGATCCTGGTTCTGGTCCGGTACTAAAGATGACTGGTTCTGGTCCGGTACTAAGGATGACTCTGGTTCTGATTCGGTACTTAGGATGACTGGTTCTGGTCCGGTACTAAGGATGATCCTGGTTGTGGTCCGGTACTAAGGATGACTGGTTCTGGTCCGGTACTGAGGATGATCCTGGTTCTGGTCCAGTACTGAAGATGACTGGTTCTGGCCCGGTACTAAGGATGATTGGTTCTGGTCCGGTCCTGAGGATGATCCTGGTTCTGGTCGGGTACTAAGGACGATCCTGGTTTTGGTCCGGTACTAAGAATTATGCTGGTTCTGGTCCGGAACTAAGGATGACTGGTTCTGGTCCGGAACTAAGGATGAGTCTGTTTCTGGTCCGGTACTAAGGATGACTCGTTCTGGTCCGGTGCTGAGGTTGATCCTGGTTCTGGTCCAGTACTAAGGATGATCCTGGTTCTGGTCCGGTACTCAGGATGATCCTGGTTCTGGTCCGGTACTGAGGATGATTGGTTCTGGTCCAGTACTAAGGATAACCCTGGTTCTGGTCCGGTCCTCAGGATGACCCTGGTTCTGGTCCGGTACTAAGGATGATTGGTTCTGGTCCGGTGCTGAGGATGATCCTGGTTCTGGTCCGGTACTAAGGATGAGTCTGGTTCTGGTCCGGTACTAAGGATTATCCTGGTTCTGGTCCGGAACTAAGGATGATTGGTTCTGGTCCGGTACTAAGGATGACCCTGGTTCTGATCCGGTACTAAGGATGAGTCTGGTTCTGGTCCGGTACTAAGGATTATCCTGGTTCTGGTCCGGAACTCAGGATGATCCTGGTTCTGGTCCGGTACTAAGGATGATTGGTTCTGGTCCGGTACTAAGGATGACCCTGGTTCTGGTCCCTTCCTCAGGATGACACTGGTTCTGGTCCGGTACTAAGGATGACTCTGGTTCTGATCCGGTACTAAGGATGACTGGTTCTGGTCCGGTACTAATTATTACTCTGGTTCTGGTCCGGTACTTAGGATGACTGGTTCTGGTCCGGTACTTAGGATGATCCTGGTTCTGGTCCGGTACTAATGATGAGTCTGGTTCTGGTCCGGTACTAAGGATTATCCTGGTTCTGGTCCGGAACTAAGGATGATCCTGGTTCTGGTCCGGTACTAAGGATGATTGGTTCTGGTCCGGTACTAAGGATGACCTTGGTTCTGGTCCCTTCCTCAGGATGACACTGGTTCTGGTCCGGTACTAAGGATGATTGGTTCTGGTCCGGTAGTAAGGATGATCCTGGTTCTGGTCCGGTACTGAGGATGATCCTGGTTGTGGTCCGGTACTAAGGATGACTGGTTCTGGTCCGGTACTGAGGATGATCCTGGTTCTGGTCCAGTACTGAAGATGACTGGTTCTGGCCCGGTACTATGGATGATTGGTTCTGGTCCGGTCCTGAGGATGATCCTGGTTCTGGTCGGGTACTAAGGACGATCCTGGTTTTGGTCCGGTACTAAGAATTATGCTGGTTCTGGTCCGGAACTAAGGATGACTGGTTCTGGTCCGGAACTAAGGATGAGTCTGTTTCTGGTCCGGTACTAAGGATGACTGGTTCTGGTCCGGTGCTGAGGTTGATCCTGGTTCTGGTCCAGTACTAAGGATGATCCTGGTTCTGGTCCGGTACTCAGGATGATCCTGGTTCTGGTCCGGTACTGAGGATGATTGGTTCTGGTCCAGTACTAAGGATAACCCTGGTTCTGGTCCGGTCCTCAGGATGACCCTGGTTCTGGTCCGGTACTAAGGATGATTGGTTCTGGTCCGGTGCAGAGGATGATCCTGGTTCTGGTCCGGTACTAAGGATGACTGGTTCTGGTCGGGTACTAAGGATGATTGCTTCTGGTCCGTTACTGAGGATGATCCTGGTTCTGGTCCGGTACTCAGGATGACCCTGGTTCTGGTCCGGTACTAAGGATGATTGGTTCTGGTCCGGTCCTGAAGATGATCCTGGTTCTTGTCCGGTACTAAGGATGACTGGTTCTGGTCCGGTACTAAGGATTACCCTGGTTCTGGTCCGGTACTAAGGATGATCCTGGTTCTCGTCCGGTACTAAGGAGGACTGGCTCTGGTCCGGTACTAAGGATGACCCATGTTCTGGTCCGGTACTAAGGATGACTGGTTCTGGTCCGGTACTAAGGATGATCCTGGTTCTGGTCCGGTACTAAGGATGACTGGTTCTGGTCGGGTACTAAGGATTACTCTGGTTCTTGTCCGGTACTAAGGATGATCCTGGTTCTGGTCCGGTACTAAGGATTATCCTGGTTCTGGTCCGGAACAAAGGATGACTGGTTCTGGTCCGGTACTAAGGATGATCCTGGTTTTGGTCCGGTACCATGGCTGACCCTGGTTCTGGTCCGGTTCTAAAGATAACCCTGGTTCTGGTCCTGTACTGAGGATGACTGGTTCTGGTCCGGTAGTAAGGATGATCCTGGTTCTGGTCCGGTACTAAAGATGACTGGTTCTGGTCCGGTACTAAGGATGACTCTGGTTCTGATTCGGTACTAAGGATGACTGGTTCTGGTCCGGTACTAATTATTACTCTGGTTCTGGTCCGGTACTTAGGATGACTGGTTCTGGTCCGGTAGTAAGGATGATCCTGGTTGTGGTCCGGTACTAAGGATGACTGGTTCTGGTCCGGTACTGAGGATGATCCTGGTTCTGGTCCAGTACTGAAGATGACTGGTTCTGGCCCGGTACTAAGGATGATTGGTTCTGGTCCGGTCCTGAGGATGATCCTGGTTCTGGTCGGGTACTAAGGACGATCCTGGTTTTGGTCCGGTACTAAGAATTATGCTGGTTCTGGTCCGGAACTAAGGATGACTGGTTCTGGTCCGGAACTAAGGATGAGTCTGTTTCTGGTCCGGTACTAAGGATGACTGGTTCTGGTCCGGTGCTGAGGTTGATCCTGGTTCTGGTCCGGCACTAAGGATGACCCTGGTTCTGGTCCAGTACAACGGATGACCTGGTTCTGGTCCGGTACTAAGGATGACTGGTTCTGGTCCGGTGCTAAGGATGATCCTGGTTCTGGTCCGATACTAAGGATGATCCTGGTTCTGTTCGGTACTAAAGATGACTCTGGTTCTGGTCCGGTACTAAGGATGACTAGTTCTGATCCGGTACTGAGGATGATCCTGGTTCTGGTCCGGTACTAAGGATGACCCTGGTTCTGGTCCGGTACTAAGGATGACCCTGGTTCTGGTCCAGTACTTAAGGTGACTGGTTCTGGTCCGGTACTAAGGATGATCCTGGTTCTGGTCCGGTACTTAAGATGACTCTGGTTCTGGTCCGGTACAAAGGATGACCCTCGTTCTGGTCCGGTACAAAGGTTGACCCTGGTTCTGGTCCAGTACTTAGGATGACTAGTTCTGGTCCGGTACTAAGGATGACCCTGGTTCAGGTCCGGTACTAAGGATGACCCATGTTCTGGTCCGGTACTAAGGATGACTGGTTCTGGTCCGGTACTAAGGATGACCCTGGTTCTGGTCCGGTACTAAGGATGACTGGTTCTGGTCCGGTACTAAGGATGACCCTGGTTCTGGTCCGGTACTAAGGATGACCCATGTTCTGGTCCGGTACTGAGGATGACTGGTTCTAGTCCGGCACTAAGGATGATCCTGGTTCTGGTCCGGTACTCCGGATGACCCTGGTTCTGGTCCAGTACTCCGGATGACCTGGTTCTGGTCCGGTACTAAGGATGACCCATGTTCTGGTCCGGTACTCAGGATGACTGGTTCTGGTCCGGTACTGAGGATGACTGGTTCTGGTCCGGTACTAAGGATTACTCTGGTTCTGGTCCGGTACTAAGGATGACCCTGGTTCTGGTCCGGTACTAAGGATGATCCTGGTTCTCGTCCGGTACTAAGGAGGACTGGTTCTGGTCCGGTACTAAGGATGATCCTGGTTCTCGTCCAATACTAAGGAGGACTGGTTCTGGTCCGGTACTAAGGATTACTCTGGTTCTGGTCCGGTACTAAGGATGAGTCTGGTTCTCGTCCGGTACTAAGGATGACTGGTTCTGGTCCGGTACTAAGGATTATCCTGGTTCTGGTCCGAAACTAAGGATTACTCTGGTTCTGGTCCGGTACTAAGGATGATCCTGGTTCTGGTCCGGTACTAAGTATTATCCTGGTTCTGGTCCGGAACAAAGGATGACTGGTTCTGGTCCGGTACTAACGATGATCCTGGTTTTGGTCCGATACCATGGCTGACCCTGGTTCTGGTCCGGTACTAAAGATAACCCTGGTTCTGGTCCTGTACTGAGGATGACTGGTTCTGGTCCGGTACTAATTATTACTCTGGTTCTGGTCCGGTACTTAGGATGACTGGTTCTGGTCCGGTACTAATTATTACTCTGGTTCTGGTCCGGTACTTAGGATGACTGGTTCTGGTCCGGTACTAAGGATGATCCTGGTTGTGGTCCGGTACTAAGGATGACTGGTTCTGGTCCGGTACTGAGGATGATCCTGGTTCTGGTCCAGTACTGAAGATGACTGGTTCTGGCCCGGTACTATGGATGATTGGTTCTGGTCCGGTCCTGAGGATGATCCTGGTTCTGGTCGGGTACTAAGGACGATCCTGGTTTTGGTCCGGTACTAAGAATTATGCTGGTTCTGGTCCGGAACTAAGGATGACTGGTTCTGGTCCGGAACTAAGGATGAGTCTGTTTCTGGTCCGGTACTAAGGATGACTGGTTCTGGTCCGGTGCTGAGGTTGATCCTGGTTCTGGTCCAGTACTAAGGATGATCCTGGTTCTGGTCCGGTACTCAGGATGATCCTGGTTCTGGTCCGGTACTGAGGATGATTGGTTCTGGTCCAGTACTAAGGATAACCCTGGTTCTGGTCCGGTCCTCAGGATGACCCTGGTTCTGGTCCGGTACTAAGGATGATTGGTTCTGGTCCGGTGCTGAGGATGATCCTGGTTCTGGTCCGGTACTAAGGATGACTGGTTCTGGTCGGGTACTAAGGATGATTGCTTCTGGTCCGTTACTGAGGATGATCCTGGTTCTGGTCCGGTACTCAGGATGACCCTGGTTCTGGTCCGGTACTAAGGATGATTGGTTCTGGTCCGGTACTAAGGATTACCCTGGTTCTGGTCCGGTACTAAGGATGATCCTGGTTCTCGTCCGGTACTAAGGAGGACTGGCTCTGGTCCTTTACTAAGGATGACCCATGTTCTGGTCCGGTACTAAGGATGAGTCTGGTTCTGGTCCGGTACTAAGGCTGACTGGTTCTGGTCCGGTACTAAGGATGATCCTGGTTCTGGTCCGGTACTAAGGATGACTGGTTCTGGTCCGGTACTAAGGATTACTCTGGTTCTTGTCCGGTACTAAGGATGATCCTGGTTCTGGTCCGGTACTAAGGATTATCCTGGTTCTGGTCCGGAACAAAGGATGACTGGTTCCCGTCCGGTACTAAGGATGATCCTGGTTTTGGTCCGGTACCATGGCTGACCCTGGTTCTGATCCGGTTCTAAAGATAACCCTGGTTCTGGTCCTGTACTGAGGATGACTGGTTCTGGTCCGGTAGTAAGGATGATCCTGGTTCTGGTCCGGTACTAAAGATGACTGGTTCTGGTCCGGTACTAAGGATGACTCTGGTTCTGATTCGGTACTTAGGATGACTGGTTCTGGTCCGGTACTAAGGATGATCCTGGTTGTGGTCCGGTACTAAGGATGACTGGTTCTGGTCCGGTACTGAGGATGATCCTGGTTCTGGTCCAGTACTGAAGATGACTGGTTCTGGCCCGGTACTAAGGATGATTGGTTCTGGTCCGGTCCTGAGGATGATCCTGGTTCTGGTCGGGTACTAAGGACGATCCTGGTTTTGGTCCGGTACTAAGAATTATGCTGGTTCTGGTCCGGAACTAAGGATGACTGGTTCTGGTCCGGAACTAAGGATGAGTCTGTTTCTGGTCCGGTACTAAGGATGACTCGTTCTGGTCCGGTGCTGAGGTTGATCCTGGTTCTGGTCCAGTACTAAGGATGATCCTGGTTCTGGTCCGGTACTCAGGATGATCCTGGTTCTGGTCCGGTACTGAGGATGATTGGTTCTGGTCCAGTACTAAGGATAACCCTGGTTCTGGTCCGGTCCTCAGGATGACCCTGGTTCTGGTCCGGTACTAAGGATGATTGGTTCTGGTCCGGTGCTGAGGATGATCCTGGTTCTGGTCCGGTACTAAGGATGAGTCTGGTTCTGGTCCGGTACTAAGGATTATCCTGGTTCTGGTCCGGAACTAAGGATGATTGGTTCTGGTCCGGTACTAAGGATGACCCTGGTTCTGATCCGGTACTAAGGATGAGTCTGGTTCTGGTCCGGTACTAAGGATTATCCTGGTTCTGGTCCGGAACTCAGGATGATCCTGGTTCTGGTCCGGTACTAAGGATGATTGGTTCTGGTCCGGTACTAAGGATGACCCTGGTTCTGGTCCCTTCCTCAGGATGACACTGGTTCTGGTCCGGTACTAAGGATGACTCTGGTTCTGATCCGGTACTAAGGATGACTGGTTCTGGTCCGGTACTAATTATTACTCTGGTTCTGGTCCGGTACTTAGGATGACTGGTTCTGGTCCGGTACTTAGGATGATCCTGGTTCTGGTCCGGTACTAATGATGAGTCTGGTTCTGGTCCGGTACTAAGGATTATCCTGGTTCTGGTCCGGAACTAAGGATGATCCTGGTTCTGGTCCGGTAGTAAGGATGATCCTGGTTCTGGTCCGGTACTGAGGATGATCCTGGTTGTGGTCCGGTACTAAGGATGACTGGTTCTGGTCCGGTACTGAGGATGATCCTGGTTCTGGTCCAGTACTGAAGATGACTGGTTCTGGCCCGGTACTATGGATGATTGGTTCTGGTCCGGTCCTGAGGATGATCCTGGTTCTGGTCGGGTACTAAGGACGATCCTGGTTTTGGTCCGGTACTAAGAATTATGCTGGTTCTGGTGCGGAACAAAGGATGACTGGTTCTGGTCCGGAACTAAGGATGAGTCTGTTTCTGGTCCGGTACTAAGGATGACTGGTTCTGGTCCGGTGCTGAGGTTGATCCTGGTTCTGGTCCAGTACTAAGGATGATCCTGGTTCTGGTCCGGTACTCAGGATGATCCTGGTTCTGGTCCGGTACTGAGGATGATTGGTTCTGGTCCAGTACTAAGGATAACCCTGGTTCTGGTCCGGTCCTCAGGATGACCCTGGTTCTGGTCCGGTACTAAGGATGATTGGTTCTGGTCCGGTGCTGAGGATGATCCTGGTTCTGGTCCGGTACTAAGGATGACTGGTTCTGGTCGGGTACTAAGGATGATTGCTTCTGGTCCGTTACTGAGGATGATCCTGGTTCTGGTCCGGTACTCAGGATGACCCTGGTTCTGGTCCGGTACTAAGGATGATTGGTTCTGGTCCGGTCCTGAAGATGATCCTGGTTCTTGTCCGGTACTAAGGATGACTGGTTCTGGTCCGGTACTAAGGATTACCCTGGTTCTGGTCCGGTACTAAGGATGATCCTGGTTCTCGTCCGGTACTAAGGAGGACTGGCTCTGGTCCGGTACTAAGGATGACCCATGTTCTGGTCCGGTACTAAGGATGAGTCTGGTTCTGGTCCGGTACTAAGGCTGACTGGTTCTGGTCCGGTACTAAGGATGATCCTGGTTCTGGTCCGGTACTAAGGATGACTGGTTCTGGTCGGGTACTAAGGATTACTCTGGTTCTTGTCCGGTACTAAGGATGATCCTGGTTCTGGTCCGGTACTAAGGATTATCCTGGTTCTGGTCCGGAACAAAGGATGACTGGTTCTGGTCCGGTACTAAGGATGATCCTGGTTTTGGTCCGGTACCATGGCTGACCCTGGTTCTGGTCCGGTTCTAAAGATAACCCTGGTTCTGGTCCTGTACTGAGGATGACTGGTTCTGGTCCGGTAGTAAGGATGATCCTGGTTCTGGTCCGGTACTAAAGATGACTGGTTCTGGTCCGGTACTAAGGATGACTCTGGTTCTGATTCCATACTAAGGATGACTGGTTCTGGTCCGGTACTAATTATTACTCTGGTTCTGGTCCGGTACTTAGGATGACTGGTTCTGGTCCGGTAGTAAGGATGATCCTGGTTGTGGTCCGGTACTAAGGATGACTGGTTCTGGTCCGGTACTGAGGATGATCCTGGTTCTGGTCCAGTACTGAAGATGACTGGTTCTGGCCCGGTACTAAGGATGATTGGTTCTGGTCCGGTCCTGAGGATGATCCTGGTTCTGGTCGGGTACTAAGGACGATCCTGGTTTTGGTCCGGTACTAAGAATTATGCTGGTTCTGGTCCGGAACTAAGGATGACTGGTTCTGGTCCGGAACTAAGGATGAGTCTGTTTCTGGTCCGGTACTAAGGATGACTGGTTCTGGTCCGGTGCTGAGGTTGATCCTGGTTCTGGTCCAGTACTAAGGATGATCCTGGTTCTGGTCCGGTACTCAGGATGATCCTGGTTCTGGTCCGGTACTGAGGATGATTGGTTCTGGTCCAGTACTAAGGATAACCCTGGTTCTGGTCCGGTCCTCAGGATGACCCTGGTTCTGGTCCGGTACTAAGGATGATTGGTTCTGGTCCGGTGCTCAGGATGATCCTGGTTCTGGTCCGGTACTAAGGATGAGTCTGGTTCTGGTCCGGTACTAAGGATTATCCTGGTTCTGGTCCGGAACTAAGGATGATCCTGGTTCTGGTCCGGTACTAAGGATGATTGGTTCTGGTCCGGTACTAAGGATGACCCTGGTTCTGATCCGGTACTAAGGATGAGTCTGGTTATGGTCCGGTACTAAGGATTATCCTGGTTCTGGTCCGGAACTAAGGATGATCCTGGTTCTGGTCCGGTACTAAGGATGATTGGTTCTGGTCCGGTACTAAGGATGACCCTGGTTCTGGTCCCTTCCTCAGGATGACACTGGTTCTGGTCCGGTACTAAGGATGACTCTGGTTCTGATCCGGTACTAAGGATGACTGGTTCTGGTCCGGTACTAATTATTACTCTGGTTCTGGTCCGGTACTTAGGATGACTGGTTCTGGTCCGGTACTTAGGATGATCCTGGTTCTGGTCCGGTACTAAGGATGAGTCTGGTTCTGGTCCGGTACTAAGGATTATCCTGGTTCTGGTCCGGAACTAAGGATGATCCTGGTTCTGGTCCGGTACTAAGGATGATTGGTTCTGGTCCGGTACTAAGGATGACCCTGGTTCTGGTCCCTTCCTCAGGATGACACTGGTTCTGGTCCTGTACTAAGGATGATTGGTTCTGGTCCGGTAGTAAGGATGATCCTGGTTCTGGTCCGGTACTGAGGATGATCCTGGTTCTGGTCCGGAACTAAGGATGACTGGTTCTGTTCCGGTACTAAGGATGATCCTGGTTTTGGTCCGGTACCATGGCTGACCCTGGTTCTGGTCCTGTACTGAGGATGACTGGTTCTGGTCCGGTAGTAAGGATGATCCTGGTTCTGGTCCGGTACTAAGGATTACTCTGGTTCTTGTCCGGTACTAAGGATGATCCTGGTTCTGGTCCGGTACTAAGGATTATCCTGGTTCTGGTCCGGAACAAAGGATGACTGGTTCTGGTCCGGTACTAAGGATGATCCTGGTTTTGGTCCGGTACCATGGCTGACCCTGGTTCTGGTCCTGTACTGAGGATGACTGGTTCTGGTCCGGTAGTAAGGATGATCCTGGTTCTGGTCCGGTACTAAAGATGACTGGTTCTGGTCCGGTACTAAGGATGACTGGTTCTGGTCCGGTACTAAGGATGATCCTGGTTGTGGTCCGGTACTAAGGATGACTGGTTCTGGTCCGGTACTGAGGATGATCCTGGTTCTGGTCCAGTACTGAAGATGACTGGTTCTGGCCCGGTACTATTGATGATTGGTTCTGGTCCGGTCCTGAGGATGATCCTGGTTCTGGTCGGGTACTAAGGACGATCCTGGTTTTGGTCCGGTACTAAGAATTATGCTGGTTCTGGTCCGGAACTAAGGATGACTGGTTCTGGTCCGGAACTAAGGATGAGTCTGTTTCTGGTCCGGTACTAAGGATGACTGGTTCTGGTCCGGTGCTGAGGTTGATCCTGGTTCTGGTCCAGTAGTAAGGATGATCCTGGTTCTGGTCCGGTACTCAGGATGATCCTGGTTCTGGTCCGGTACTGAGGATGATTGGTTCTGGTCCAGTACTAAGGATAACCCTGGTTCTGGTCCGGTCCTCAGGATGACCCTGGTTCTGGTCCGGTACTAAGGATGATTGGTTCTGGTCCGGTGCTGAGGATGATCCTGGTTCTGGTCCGGTACTAAGGATGACTGGTTCTGGTCGGGTACTAAGGATGATTGCTTCTGGTCCGTTACTGAGGATGATCCTGGTTCTGGTCCGGTACTCAGGATGACCCTGGTTCTGGTCCGGTACTAAGGATGATTGGTTCTGGTCCGGTCCTGAGGATGATCCTGGTTCTGGTTCGGTACTAAGGATGACTGGTTCTGGTCCGGTACTAAGGATGACTGGTTCTGGTCCGGCACTAAGCATTATCCTGGTTCTGGTCCGGTACTAAGGATGATCCTGGTTCTGGTCCGGTACTAAGGATGACCCTGGTTCTGGTCCAGTACAACGGATGACCTGGTTCTGGTCCGGTACTAAGGATGATCCTGGTTCTGGTCCGGTACTAAGGATGATCCTGGTTCGGTTCGGTACTAAAGATGACTCTGGTTCTGGTCCGGTACTAAGGATGACAAGTTCTGATCCGGTACTGAGGATGATCCTGGTTCTGGTCCGGTACTAAGGATGACTGGTTCTGGTCCGGTACGAAGGATGACCCTGGTTCTGGTCCGGTACTAAGGATGACCCATGTTCTGGTCCGGTACTGAGGATGACTGGTTCTGGTCCGGCACTAAGGATGATCCTGGTTCTGGTCCGGTACTCCGGATGACCCTGGTTCTGGTCCAGTACTCCGGATGACCTGGTTCTGGTCCGGTACTAAGGATGACCCATGTTCTGGTCCGGTACTCAGGATGACTGGTTCTGGTCCGGTACTGAGGATGACTGGTTCTGGTCCGGTACTAAGGATTACTCTGGTTCTGGTCCGGTACTAAGGATGACCCTGGTTCTGGTCCGGTACTAAGGATGATCCTGGTTCTCGTCCGGTACTAAGGAGGACTGGTTCTGGTCCGGTACTAAGGATTACTCTGGTTCTGGTCCGGTACTAAGGATGAGTCTGGTTCTCGTCCGGTACTAAGGATGACTGGTTCTGGTCCGGCACTAAGGATTATCCTGGTTCTGGTCCGGAACTAAGGATTACTCTGGTTCTGGTCCGGTACTAAGGATGATCCTGGTTCTGGTCCGGTACTAAGGATTATCCTGGTTCTGGTCCGGAACAAAGGATGACTGGTTCTGGTCCGGTACTAAGGATGATCCTGGTTTTGGTCCGGTACCATGGCTGACCCTGGTTCTGGTCCGGTACTAAAGATAACCCTGGTTCTGATCCGGTAATAAGGATGACTGGTTCTCGTCCGGTACTTAGGATGATCCTGGTTCTGGTCCGGTACTAAGGATGAGTCTGGTTCTGGTCCGGTACTAAGGATTATCCTGGTTCTGGTCCGGAACTAAGGATGATCCTGGTTCTGGTCCGGTACTAAGGATGATTGGTTCTGGTCCGGCACTAAGGATGACCCTGGTTCTGGTCCATTCCTCAGGATGACCCTGGTTCTGGTCCGGTACTAAGGATGATTGGTTCTGGTCCGGTAGTAAGGATGATCCTGGTTCTGGTCCGGTACTGAGGATGATCCTGGTTCTGGTCCGGAACTAAGGATGACTGGTTCTGGTCCGGTACTGAGGATGATCCTGGTTCTGGTCCGGAACTAAGGATGACTGGTTCTGGTCCGGTACTGAGGATGATCCTGGTTCTGGTCTGGAACTAAGGATGACTGGTTCTGGTCCGGTACTAAGGATGATCCTGGTTCGGGTCCCTTCCTCAGGATGATCCTGGTTCTGGCCCGGTACTAAGGATGATCCTGGTTCTGGTCCTGTACTGAAGATGACTGGTTCTGGTGCGGTACTAAGGATGAGTCTGGTTCTGGTCCGGTACTAAGGATGACTGGTTCTGGTCCGGTACTAAGGATTATCCTGGTTCTGGTCCGGAACTAAGGATGATCCTGGTTCTGGTCCGGTACTAAGGATGATTGGTTCTGGTCCGGTACTAAGGATGATCCTGGTTCTGGTCCGGTACTAAGGATGATTGGTTCTGGTCCGGTAGTAAGGATGATCCTGGTTCTGGCCCGGTACTAAGGATGATCCTGGTTCTGGTCCGGAACTGAGGATGACTGGTTCTGGTCCGGTACTACGGATGATCCTGGTTCTGGTCCGGTACTAAGGATGATCGTGGATCTGGTCCAGTCCTAAGGATGATCCTGGTTCTGGTCCGGTACAAAGGATGACCCTGGTTCTGGTCCAGTACTTTGGATGACCTGGTTCTGGTCCGGTACAAAGGATGATCCTGGTTCTGATCCCGCACTATGGATGACCCTGGTTCTGGTCCAGTACAAAGGATGACCCTGGTTCTGGTCCAGTACTTTAGATGACTCTGGTTCTGATCCGGTACAAAGGATGACCCTGGTTCTGGTCCAGTACTTAGGAGGACTAGTTCTGGTCCGGTACTAAGGATGACCCATGTTCTGGTCCGGTACTAAGGATGACCCATGTTCTGGTCCGGTACTGAGGATGACTGGTTCTGGTCCAGTACTGAGGATGACTGGTTCTGGTCCGGTACTGAGGATGACTGGTTCTGGTCCGGTACTAAGGATGACCCATGTTCTGGTCCGGTACTAAGGATGACTGGTTCTGGTCCGGTACTAAAGATGACTGGTTCTGGTCCGGTACTAAGGATGACTGGTTCTGGTCCGGTACTAAGGATGATTGGTTCTGGTCCGGTACTAAGGATGATTGGTTCTGGTCCGGTACTAAGGATGACTGGTTCTGGTCCGGTACTAAGGATGATTGGTTCTGGTCCGGTACTAAAGATGACTGGTTCTGGTCCGGTACTAAGGATGACCCATGTTCTGGTCCGGTACTAAGGATGACTGGTTCTGGTCCGGTACTAAAGATGACTGGTTCTGGTCCGGTACTAAGGATGACTGGTTCTGGTCCGGTACTAAGGATGATTGGTTCTGGTCCGGTACTAAGGATGATTGGTTCTGGTCCGGTACTAAGGATGACTGGTTCTGGTCCGGTACTAAAGATGACTGGTTCTGGTCCGGTACTAAGGATGATTGGTTCTGGTCCGGTACTAAGGATGACTGGTTCTGGTCCGGTACTAAAGATGACTGGTTCTGGTCCGGTACTAAGGATGACTGGTTCTGGTCCGGTACTAAGGATGATTGGTTCTGGTCCGGTACTAAGGATGATTGGTTCTGGTACGGTACTAAGGATGACTGGTTCTGGTCCGGTACTAAAGATGACTGGTTCTGGTCCGGTACTAAGGATGATTGGTTCTGGTCCGGTACTAAGGATGATTGGTTCTGGTCCGGTACTGGGAATAAATGGTCAATCTTGGACAGCAGGGATCTCCAGTCCTGGTCCTGGAGGACCGGAGTCCTGCAGGTTTTCTAAGTGTTTCTGCTCCAACACACCTGACTCAGCCTGCACACACTGGTTGGAATCCGATGTGTTGCAGCAGAAACACCTGGAAAACCTCCAGTGAAGAAACATGGTTGTGTTCAGTCAGAGGCTTCTTCAGCACGGATCATTCCTTCCAGCAGCATCACTCTCTGGAAAGGTTCGGGAATATATCTTTCCAATTTATGTTTATTGTTTGGAATTAAAGAAAAGTCTTCCACCAAGTAAATATAAAGTCGATGATCATAAAACATAACAAATCATGACAGGAGACAATTAAAACATTCCAAAAACAGAATAAAATTATTAGAAATGCCAGAAGATAATAACCACAGAAATCATGACATGATTGTTACTCAGCTCATTGGTGCTGCTTTTATTCTGAAAGCCTCTACAGGAAGTCACTTTTTGTGATGGTTTTGAGTTTCAGAGTTAAAAATAAAACTGCTCAGAGCTCAGACATGTTTCTGATCTTGATTTGTGTCTTCAGCGCCGTCGTCATGTCACAAAACAAACTGACTTCAGTGGATTTTGAGATTTTTGGAAACGTGCAGGGTAGGTCAGGATCTATCATGTCTGATTTTCTTTCATTTGGAGTTTTTGTTCATCTTGCATCATGTTTTCATTGGCTGCTTGTTCTACCTGTGCTCAGGCGTTTGCTTCAGGATGGTGAGCTCTCATTTGACATGAACAGAATGTTACGTGTTCAGTGGCATGGAAAGCATGCCTGAAGTTCCCGACAGAAGCTGCTGCAGAGCACATGAGTCCAGAGGGAGGTACGGTCAGAGCTGGCAGGACATGATGGAAGACGACAGAAGCAGATTTTATTCTAGTCTGGAAATGAACAGAGTTATCGTCTGTTATAAATAATTCAGAGCAAATAGATCGTTTACACCATGACCTAAAACTGCAGTCATATTCTGCAGCTTGTTCCTCACAACTTCCTTTCATATCTTCTAAACTCACATGGAGAAAACCTGAGGACGAGATCCGTCGCCTCACACCAGACTCACAAACCAGTTGGAGCGGGTTGCATCAGAGAGACCACGTCTCCTGTGGACCACCGTCCCACACAGGTCACAGGTCCCACACAAGTCCCACACAGGTCCCACACAGGTCACAGGTCACAAGTCCCACACAAGTCCCACACAGGTCCCACACAGGTCACAGGTCCCACACAAGTCCCACACAGGTCCCAGGTCCCACACAGGTCCCAGGTCCCACACAGGTCCCACACAGGTCCCAGGTCCCACACAAGTCACAGGTCCCACACAGGTCCCACACAAGTCCCACACAGGTCCCACACAGGTAACAGGTCCCATACAGGTCCCACACAGGTCCCATTCAGGTCCCACACAGGTCCCAGGTCCCATTCAGGTCCCATACAGGTCCCACACAGGTCCCACACAGGTCCCAGGTCCCACACAGGTCCCACACAGCTCACAGGTCCCACACAGGTCCCACACAAGTCCCACACAAGTCCCACACAAGTCCCACACAGGTCCCAGGTCCCACACAGGTCCCATACAGGTCCCACACAGGTCCCAGGTCCCACACAGGTCCCACACAGGTCCCACACAGGTCCCAGGTCCCACACAGGTCCCAGGTCCCACACAGGTCCCACACAAGTCCCACACAGGTCCCACACAGGTCCCACACAAGTCCCACACAGGTCCCACACAGGTCACAGGTCCCACACAAGTCCCACACAGGTCCCACACAGGTCCCACACTGGTCACAGGTCCCACACAAGTCCCACACAGGTCCCAGGTCCCACACAGGTCCCAGGTCCCACACAAGTCCCACACAGGTCCCACACAGGTCCCACACTGGTCACAGGTCCCACACATGTCACAGGTCCCACACAAGTCCCACACAGGTCCCACACAGGTCACAGGTCCCATACAGGTCCCACACAGGTCACAGGTCCCATACAGGTCCCACACAAGTCCCACACAGGTCCCACACAGGTCACAGGTCCCATACAGGTCCCATACAGGTCCCACACAGGTCCCAGGTCCCACACAGGTCCCACACAGGTCACAGGTCCCACACAGGTCCCACACAAGTCCCACACAGGTCCCACACAGGTCACAGGTCCCATACAGGTCCCACACAAGTCCCACACAGGTCCCACACAGATCCCAGGTCCCCCACAGGTCCCACACAGGTCACAGGTCCCATACAGGTCCCACACAGGTCCCACAAAGGTCCCAGGTCCCATACAGGTCCCATACAGGTGCCATACATGTCCCACACAGGTCCCACACAGGTCCCAGGTCCCCCACAGGTCCCAGGTCCCATACAGGTCCCACACAGGTCCCACACAGGTCCACGGTCCCACACAGGTCCCACACAGATCCCAGGTCCCACACAGGTCCCACACAGGTCCCAGGTCCCACACAAGTCACAGGTCCCACACAGGTCCCACACAAGTCCCACACAGGTCCCACACAGGTAACAGGTCCCATACAGGTCCCACACAGGTCCCATTCAGGTCCCACACAGGTCCCAGGTCCCATTCAGGTCCCATACAGGTCCCACACAGGTCCCACACAGGTCCCACACAGCTCACAGGTCCCATACAGGTCCCACACAAGTCCCACACAAGTCCCACACAGGTCCCACACTGGTCACAGGTCCCACACATGTCACAGGTCCCACACAAGTCCCACACAGGTCCCACACAGGTAACAGGTCCCATACAGGTCCCACACAGGTCCCATTCAGGTCCCACACAGGTCCCAGGTCCCATTCAGGTCCCATACAGGTCCCACACAGGTCCCAGGTCCCACACAGGTCCCACACAGCTCACAGGTCCCATACAGGTCCCACACAAGTCCCACACAAGTCCCACACAGGTCCCACACAGGTCCCACACAGGTCACAGGTCCCATACAGGTCCCACACAGGTCCCACACAGGTCACAGGTCCCATACAGGTCCCACACAAGTCCCACACAGGTCCCACACAGGTCCCAGGTCCCACACAGGTCCCATACAGGTCCCACACAGGTCCCAGGTCCCACACAGGTCCCACACAGGTCCCACACAGGTCCCAGGTCCCACACAGGTCCCACACAAGTCCCACACAGGTCCCACACAGGTCCCACACAAGTCCCACACAGGTCCCACACAGGTCACAGGTCCCACACAAGTCCCACACAGGTCCCACACAGGTCACAGGTCCCATACAGGTCCCACACAAGTCCCACACAGGTCCCACACAGATCCCAGGTCCCACACATGTCACAAGTCCCACACAGGTCCCACACAGGTCACAGGTCCCATACAGGTCCCACACAAGTCCCACACAGGTCACAGGTCCCATACAGGTCCCACACAAGTCCCACACAGGTCCCACACAGATCCCAGGTCCCACACAGGTCACAAGTCCCACACAGGTCCCACACAAGTCCCACACAGGTCCCACACAGGTCACAGGTCCCACACAAGTCCCACAAAGGTCCCACACAGGTCCCACACTGGTCACAGGTCCCACACAAGTCCCACACAGGTCCCAGGTCCCACACAGGTCCCAGGTCCCACACAAGTCCCACACAGGTCCTACACAGGTCACAGGTCCCACACATGTCACAGGTCCCACACAAGTCCCACACAGGTCCCACACAGGTCACAGGTCCCATACAGGTCCCACACAGGTCACAGGTCCCACACAGGTCCCACACAAGTCCCACACAGGTCTCACACAGGTCACAGGTCCCATACAGGTCCCATACAGGTCCCACAAAGGTCCCAGGTCCCACACAGGTCCCACACAGGTCCCACACAGGTCCCAGGTCCCACACAAGTCCCACACAGGTCCCACACAGGTCACAGGTCCCATACAGGTCCCACACAAGTCCCACACAGGTCCCACACAGATCCCAGGTCCCACACAGGTCCCACACAGGTCACAGGTCCCATACAGGTCCCACACAGGTCCCACAAAGGTCCCAGGTCCCATACAGGTCCCATACAGGTGCCATACATGTCCCACACAGGTCCCCCACAGGTCCCAGGTCCCCCACAGGTCCCAGGTCCCATACAGGTCCCACACAGGTCCCATACAAGTCCCACAAAGGTCCCACACAGGTCCCACACTGGTCACAGGTCCCACACAAGTCCCACACAGGTCCCAGGTCCCACACAGGTCCCAGGTCCCACACAAGTCCCACACAGGTCCCACACAGGTCCAAGGTCCCACACAGGTCCCACACAGATCCCAGGTCCCACACAGATCCCAGGTCCCACACAGATCCCAGGTCCCACACTGGTCACAGGTCCCACACAGGTCCCACACAGGTCCCAGGTCCCACACAAGTCCCACACAGGTCCCACACAGGTCACAGGTCCCATACAGGTCCCACACAAGTCCCACACAGGTCCCACACAGATCCCAGGTCCCACACAGGTCCCACACAGGTCACAGGTCCCATACAGGTCCCACACAGGTCCCACAAAGGTCCCAGGTCCCATACAGGTCCCATACAGGTGCCATACATGTCCCACACAGGTCCCCCACAGGTCCCAGGTCCCCCACAGGTCCCAGGTCCCATACAGGTCCCACACAGGTCCCATACAAGTCCCACAAAGGTCCCACACAGGTCCCACACTGGTCACAGGTCCCACACAAGTCCCACACAGGTCCCAGGTCCCACACAGGTCCCAGGTCCCACACAAGTCCCACACAGGTCCCACACAGGTCCAAGGTCCCACACAGGTCCCACACAGATCCCAGGTCCCACACAGGTCCCACACAGATCCCAGGTCCCACACAGATCCCAGGTCCCACACAGATCCCAGGTCCCACACTGGTCACAGGTCCCACACAGGTCCCACACAGGTCCCACACGGGTCACAGGTCACACACAGGTCCCACACGGGTCACAGGTCACACACAGGTCACACCCAGTCCGCCCATCGTTTGGCTCCAGATCAGCTTAAAACGACGGCGACCAGAGATGCATCCTCAACGCCCTCTCCTATCCCAGAATGCATTGCGTTCCTGATAGAAAAGAAGCAGCAGAGCGCCGGTGTCGGTACCACACCAGCCAGACCCTTTATTTATTTATTTTTATGTATAAACACACATATTTGTCCCAGCAGACAAGCTGGGAGGACATTGTGTCCAATAACCACAATGGATTTCATTCCAGTCGTCCTCAGATGTCTTCGTCCCCTTTTCATTAACGAAAAGGCTGAATTTATTCCAGTCACTAAGATAACTGGAGACTGGAATAAGGAACAATAAGTTTATCTCCTTCTTTAATGGGAGGGTATGAATACATATGAGGACGACTGTATATGTGTCTAACAAGGATTATTTTCCACTGAAGTTAACGTCAGCTTGACAGGATGAGCTGTCAGCCAGAGGAGAGATCATCTAAACCGCCTCCTGTTGCTCATTTACACACAAAGGAAAAGGAAAATAACTCTTATTTTAATTACTGCCACCATTTTCTGTCATTTTAAACATATTTTTGTGTTTTTGTGGAAGAATGGGATGAGTAGTTAGATTGGTATATGTAGTTGCTAGGCAACAGAGGACTGGAGCACTATGGGTAATTCTTGTCCACTAGATAGACAGTCTCATTTTAATGACAGAAAGCTCACTTCGGTGTGTGCAGACTACGTAGAACACTCCTTTGCCTGCGCAGTCTGCAGACTTGGAGGTCTGCAGAGTAGACTTTGAATCGATAAACACCCCTTGAATTGGAACACAGCTGTTACTCCACTAATGATGTAATTTCCTGCCAACTGTGATGCATCTTCTGAGGACAAAATCATGTGACGTCTCCAAACAGATGTGTTAAGTGTAACACAGAGACAGCTGCTAAGAGTCAGTCATCTAACAGAGATATTGATTGTCTGGATAATAATTATCAGACAAATGATGTATTATTTTTATGCTGCTTCAGTACACAGAGGAGCAAGGTCGCAGTCTGGGACTCAGTGGCTGGGTGAAGAACACAAGACAAGGAACTGTGATTGGTCAGATTCAGGGACCAATGGATAAAGTCAATGACATGTAAGTTTGAGCTGATCAATCAGTAGATGGATGGACCCACTGAATCTGATCACACTGACTTCCACGGAGGCTGTTGATCAAATTTAATCAAAGTGTTAGGCCAGAGTGTTGTCTATCATGGAGACATGGATCCAAAATGTAGAACGGAGAAGCGCTGAGACTAATCTTTTAGTGAACTGAACAAACCACAGGAAGCGCAACAAAGACACACACCATAAATCAGCAAGTACCAACTGAAACTGAGCGAGATAAATACACAGAAAACATAACAAGCCACAGGTGTAATGGATGGGTTAACAAAACCCAGGTGAACTAACGAGCAGAAAACATGGCTAAACAGGAAACACAAGGAAAACTACTAAATAAGATGGGAAACCAGAACAAGACTACCCACAAAACCCCCACACCTTAACACAGAGTTTCAAACCAAAGCAGTGAGAGAACACTGCCAAATATCACATGATGGCAACCTTGCAGCGGTGTGGAAGAAACTCTGCTAACAGCAGTGTTGCACACAGAGCTCACATGCAAAATGTTTGCAGAAGAATATAGCATATAGCAAGTAACTGTGTTGAACCAACAACAGTCCATTGATCATCATATTCCTTTAAAATGGAGATTTGGCCTTTTTTGGGCTTCTTTTCTTGTGGCAGAGTCAGGTTGAGCCACACCACCAGCACACCAGGATTCAGTACTCGCAGAGTTTTTACTGGATTTAAGAGATCTTAAACGTAACACAAAGGCTCCAGTCCCACTCTCTGAATGCCCCTTGCTTTGTTCTTGGTGATTTTAATCACTGCAGATGGAATTTGATGAGCAACTTCTATCAGTACTATTTACCTGTGTTATGGCACAATCAAACATGCCTATAAGGCCAAAGTTTTACCCTCTTGGTTCCTCTGATCATAATACTTTTTACTCCAACCCACAAGTCACACCTTAAAAGAGAAAAAATAGTTACCAGAGTGGTAGAAAAGTGTTTTGGAAATGATGTTGAGGAACTAAAAGGAGCCTTTCAGTGCACAGAATGGGACATTTTTACACACTCCACTGTGAATCTTGACAGGATGACTGATGTGATATTATCTTATATCACTTATATGAAAAACTCAATTATTCCCATTAAATGAGTTAACGTGCTTCCAAATGATAAAGCCTAGTTAACCAAAGCGGTAAAGGAAGCACTGAACAAGAAACACAAACCTCTTGGTCATGGTGATGGCAAGGATAGAATAGATGAATGAATAAACTTCTAAAACACGCAGATCTGTTATGTGGCATTTTTTCTTACATTTTGAACCTTTCCTTGTCTTTGCACAAGGTATTAGAGCCATGGAAGGAGTCTATAAAAGTACCAGTGGCTAAAATAAAGTCACCACGGGAGCTGAATGATCTGCGGCCTGCAGCATTGACTTCATTAGTGGTGAAGCTTTGAGCAACTGGTAAAACACATCCAATGAAGAAGGTACAGCCAGGGCTAGCTCGACCTGTGGCAGTTTGCCTATCAGGCCCATAAAGGGGTCGATGAAACTACCACCACTCTGCACCAGTTCTGGTTTGGAGAGAAAAAACTCATGCAACTCTTAGATTTTTCATCAGTTAGTAGACAAAAATCTCTTGAAATTTGGGGAGGACACTGTTCTTAAGAATCTGTCTAGAAAAGAAGTAAATCATGGACCAGTCTTAGAAGACTTTTTCTTTTTCTACAGATAAATATCCTAAAAACAATACTTCAGGAGAAACATTTCTCACAATCTTGCAACCCTTATAAAAGGCTCACAGGTTTAAATGGTGGGGCATACAAATACCTGGGCACAGTGATTGATCACTTAAATTTTTATGTCAACACATCCTTGGTCTGAAAAAATGCTAAATGGAAAAAAAAAGGCTTTATATTCTTCACAGACTGAATCTTTTCAATGTAGAAAGGTGTGGTGGAAATTATGCAGTGTGGTTTTAATGTTACTCCTCTATTAAGCTTCTTTTAAGTAGTACAAAATATATATTCTGCATAGAGTAGTTCAGAAAGCTTGCTTTAGTACAGGGGTGTCAAACTGCAGTCCTGGAGGGCCGGTATCCTGTAGGTTTTTGTTGTCTCTGTGCTCCAACACACATCTGAACGACACTCAAACAGGTTGACAAGAAGCTGCTGGATCCATTGATTTGAATCAGCTGTGTTGGTGGAGGGAAACAACAAAAACCTGCCGGATTCCGGCCCTCGAGGACTGGATTCTGACACCCCTGCTCTAGTAGATTCATGCATAAAACTAAGTGTTCTGTTCAAGGCCTGTTTCAGCTTCGACTGTTGTCTCCAAGCTAGCAGTTGTTCTGACTAGTGCTGCCTGCAAGGGTTGTTTGTGTCTGTCTAAAGAACTCTGTAGCACTCTGAGCAGGGGCAGAGCTGTCCAGACCTCTCGCCCGCAACATCTGTACATGCCCAATAAATTGAACAGAAAACAATTGATTTATAGATTTATTTCTCATCGGATAAATTCCACGACAGACGTTTAAATGGTGACTTTTGTTTCTTTAAGATTACAGTTATTTTATGTTTATGTCTTGTATGTCTAAATGAATTGACGTTGACTGAAAATAAACAGAGAAAGACTTTGGGCTGTGCTTGTTAAATACCCAGCTGAGAGATGTTGAAAATAAGCATGGTGGTATAGGAAAAAAAAAAGAGGTAAAATCTCAAGCTTTAAAACAGGAATGACACACCAACATCATCTTCATGTGATAAAGCTGCGTTATCTTCTTGGCGAGGTCATGTTCAGCTTTCCCAGGGAAACACTGACTTATGGATCCACTGCCACTATAGTCACACAGGTACAGTTATAATCCAGAGTCCAGGATTTCCACAGCACAGAACATGGTCCACATGATATGTTTGCAACAGTATTTTACAGCAGAACATTTAGTTTTATGCATGAACCTACTAAAGTAAGCTTTCTGAACTACTCTTAACTATGCAGAATATATATTATGGACTACATAAAAGAAGCTTAATAAAGGCGTAACATTAAATCCACCCCATGTGCATAATTTCCACCTCACTGATGATTTTATTTTATAAGTCTTTTATTGAATCTATTTTAACACTTTGTGTTATTGGCTGTTATGGAAATCTCATAATGCAGAACAAAAATCAGCTGACGCATATTGTTAAAATGGCCAGTTGTCACGGTGTGGTGCAGGTGGGGACCCATATGCAGCGACATGGAACAGGATGCAGATGTTTAAATCTCAAAGAAACTCAACTAAAGTCAAACTAACACATGAAGCAAACACGATGAACCAGCAAGTGGAAACAGAAACCAAGGGCTATTTATACATGGCTAACAGAACAAGACACAGATGAAATGGATGAACTAAATGAGTCCAGGTGAACCTAATGAACAGGAAACACAAAACATTGGAATTAAACAAGGAAATGTAAACTGAAAAGAAACAAAAAGTTCAAACCATGACACCAGTAAGATAACTGGCCTACAGCAGACATTTACAATCGGCAAGTGTCACGGAAAGCAGAGTCCATCTTTGTCAGCTCTGACTCTCCCTTAGCAGAGGAATTTGTTCTTCCTTCTGGGAAGGGTTTTAGGTAACTGAGGTTTAGATGCAACAGGTTTGAATTCTCATTCATTCCCAAAGTAATTAATGTTCTTAATTCACTATGAAAGGAATTGTCCTGCACTTACCAAAAACCCTCTTTCTTGTTGCATCTCATCCTTTATTGGTCTTTGTATCGTGGTTGTATGTTTTACTGCACAACAAGCCAAATTTGCCATGAGGCAAAAGAGGAAAAAAAAGAACTCAACTGAAATGAACTGAGCTGAAACTTTTAGCAAACTAATGTGGTTGGACAACAATGCCATGAGGGTTAGAAACAGCAGAGCTGCAACAACTGGTTAGAATTTCCGAACCCGAGGCCGAAACTCTGTAATATGCTGGTTGCGCTTGTGAAAAATAAAAATCCATGCACAGTTGTGTTTGCAGAGATTCAAACTTTTTCCAGACTTCCAAAATACTTTGAGGTTTCAAAATGTGTTTTCAGACTCGCAAAATTTTATTTCAATTTCAGGTTTTCTATTTTCAAACACAGACTTTCAAGTTTTCAAAATGTTTACTTCCAGATTATGGCAGGATTCTTATCCTCCATGCCAGAGGCAACTCATCACATGATCAAACCATCACATTTTTAAACACAGGAGGCCTTCACACGCCAGAATTAATAACAGAGCAGCCTTGCCACCCAGACAGGGGCAATCACCATGGCAACAACCTCCAAACCACACAGGCAGAGCCCACAGTGTGGAGGATCCCCAAAACGAAAACAAAATCTAGAACTTAATAAAAACAGTGTGCTTAAAAATGAATGAAATTGAATAAAAAGAAATAAAATTATAATATAAAATAATAAATTTAGATAATATAAAACTCATTTATAAACAAGATCTCTGGCTGTTCCACGGTCCAGGCCTGTAATCAGGCATAGATGCCTGTTCTGTAGTTCTAACCCTGGAGAACAATAATAGGTCGGTACTAGAGGATCTTAGGCTTACAAGGGCTTCAAAAGAATGTCAGATAAACAAGGCCAAACACCATCACAACATTCATAGACCACTAAAAAACCTTAAAATCAATCCTGAAACTTACAGGATGCTAATGATAATGACGCTAATCCGACCCTTTCAAAGATTACAGAACTTTTGCCATTTCCCAGCGTCGCTCCCCAGACGGTTAATTCAGCACCCGTCTTGCATCCTACCTGACCTGCTAGCTCTTTCCAGACAAAAGAAAAAAGACAATCTTACAATGACTCGTTTTGTCCCTTCTTCACTTTAATCTTCTTGTATTACTTTGTTGAATCAGCGAAGTTGCGTTTTCAAAACAGCTGCTTCCTTATTATACATGCAGTGAGACTCATCTGCAATGTTTCGTCATCTCCCAGATGAGAATGGTCTTTAGTGCGGTTTCTCAGCCTTGCTGCTGCATAGCAGCGGCTCCAGAAATGCACAATAGATGTCACTGTATCATCAAATGAATCTGGAACGCAGAGTTTTAAGGTCAGAAAGTTACATAATGTGACTTAAAATGGTGTACTGGGTTTCTGCCCTCTGGCCCTCGTCAGAACTTGAGGTCTGATGTTTTTGTAAGCTTCAATGCTGACAGAAACTCTGACCAGCTCTCCTATGATTGGTCTACAGTCATCCGAATGGCCTACGGTCCTCTTATTGGTCCACTACTAGAATAACTTTATACAGTCGCTGTAAACAATTATGGGATTAAAATCTCTGCTTCCTTAAAGGAGACAGTGAAGGAAGAGCTTCCATTTTAGCCTGAAGTGATCATCACATGTACGAATACGTTTATATGTAGGCTGCATGTGTGGAAGTACCTGTTAGCAACTTGTATGGAGTCCAGATGTTTTAAGATATTTCGCTTCTCTCTTGTGTTTGCAGGAAGCTCTGGCTGAAGAACGTTGGCAGTCCCAGTTCTCGGATCGACCGAGCTGTTTTCTCCAATGAGAGAGACATGTGCAAACTAGAGCTCCATGGTTTCTCCACCCGCTACTGAGCATGCTCCAATCCCATGATGTCATATCATCTAGTTAATCCACATTTTCAGATATTTAAAGTTACAGAACAATTTTACTTCAGAAACCTCAGATCTGGTCTTCAGTCTCTTTCTCTTTGATGATGGGAATAAATATGAATGTAAATCTTCAGTGTGGTCTGACATGATTTTGAATTTAGCGCTACTTGAGGATTAATCTGCTGCTGAAACTAATTCCTTGTGAAAAGTTGTTTCCTTGTCAATCTCTTACAAACTAAGATGCAATGTGCTTTTAAAGATCTAAGAGCAGAACCACAAGAGGTCACAACACCAAGAAAGAAAAAGAAAACCATGTAAATTTTGTCTTGATTTGTGGATAAATGACTAATCTTTGATCATGTGAAGAGCAGAGCTGCTGAAACCTTCCACCTGGTTGTGCTGGTGTTTGAACATCAGTCACAGCACAAAGAAAGCTGGATCTCAAACTAAACAACAGTAATGCTGTAAAAACAAAATGTTCATGCTTCATTATTAACAGTCGGAGACAGAGGACTGAATCTCTGCAACAAACCTTTTTCTCAATGTCGCCATCGCTCGTGAAAACAGAGAAGAAGAAAAGAAAAGAGGAAATCTTTTGGTTATTTTTTCTTGATTTCTGCAGTAGATCCAAGCAGGAAGTGTGTGAAGGTGTGAAGTCCACCAGTATGTGAACTGCTGTACCAGGGGAAAAACTCTGGACCTGCTGCATGGAAACACAGCAAGCGTCTACAGCTCATCACCCCTCTCCCTGCTGTGCCGCCCCCCCACCGTTAAAACCTCCACCACCACTTGGGCTCTTACCACTCACCACCATCCCTACAGTGCTACCCTCCCCAAAGCCTTACCTCTCCTAACACCTTCACACCACAGCCATATGCACACTCATTCATGTTTTCTTTAAGCTGACAGTTCGTCCACCCTTCACCGTTTTATTATATGCTGAATTGTTTTTTTATTCACCTTCTAAAGTCTTTATATGTCTTTTTACTTCATCCTCTGTTCACATTGTTTTACCAACAGCATGAACAGTGGCGCGTCAGAGAGCAGACGAAGGATGCAGGTGCGAGTAGTGATGGTTTTATCCCAAAATAACAAAATATGTTGCTGAAACAGCGAGAAAACAGTTCAGAAAGTTCCTCCTGGTCTGTTCGGGGAGAGATGAGGATATGGAACACATGCTGGGTGATGAGCAGTGAAGACTGAGCAGCAGGTGACTGGGACTGTGGCTGTGAACAGGTGAGGATGATGAGCCAGTGCACAGGTGTTTGTGATCAGTATGCAGTCCAGTGATGTGGAGCGCTGGAGGGAAGGAAGAGAAGGTGATCCATGTCAGATTTCTTAGGGTTAGGGTCAGGGGGTTAGGATTCCCCCCAAACCCACCATGCTGCAAACCACGTCATGCGTAAACATCCCTCATTGACCCCAACACGTTTGCACCATTATCCGCGGTGATGCACAGCTAGACTCCAAGGTGCCTGATGTCGTATCAGCGTCTGGTCAGCTGCCAAGTGAAGCCTGGACATGGCCCACACCATCCCAACTGGAGCTCCAGTTGGCCCACGGCAGGCAGGGGGGGGGGGAAACACTCCAGCACACCTTCACTAAATGACATCCATTTTCATAAATAGTTTCACCTCCTGCAATCTCCACTCGGTGAAGTTGCCATCAGAGGATAAACCCACAAAGCCGCAGGTTCAGATAGTATCCTGCTGAGGCATCGTGCAGACATCTTTAATCTCCACAAGGTCTCCTCAATCACTTACCTGAATGACTTTGACCAGTAGCCGTCGCTGCGATCGTCAGTGCTGTGAGAGACTGGTCATGGCTTGTTTTAAAGCTTGGATGAGGAAGGCAGAGCAAAGGAAAGGAAAACATTAGAGAGCGAGGTGAGGAAGAAGAGTGTGTTCATTCAAGGCCTTATGCTCACTGAAGGGGATGATGTCATAGCATTTTTAGTTGTAACAACACATTGGATGAAGTAAAGAATAAACCGAAAGATGAGGGACGTGATGTGTGGTGTTGGGAGCTGATTCTGTTGGGTTGGTGTGCATTGCATGGACTGGATGGGCTTCTGTTTAATCCCTTTCAGACGTTTAAATGGTAACTTTTGTTTCTTTAAGATTACAGTTATTTTATGTTTATGTCTTGTATGTCTAAATAAATTGACGTTGACTGAAAATAAACGGAGAAAGACTTTGGGCTGTGCTTGTTAAATACCCAGCTGAGAGATGTTGAAAATAAGCATGGTGGTATAGGAAAAAAAAAGAGGTAAAATCTCAAACTTTAAAACAGGAACGGCACACCAACATCATCTTCATGTGTTAAAGCTGCGTTATCTTCTTGGCGAGGTCATGTTCAGCTTTCCCAGGGAAACACTGACTTATGGATCCACTGCCACTATAGTCTCACACAGATACAGTTATGATCCAAAGTCCATGATTTTCATAGCACAGAACATGGTCCACATGATATGTTTAACAGTATTCAACAGAAGAATATTATAATTATGAGACTATAATCCCATGACTAAATGATTCAGATGCAGCAGAAGCTCGTCTGCTGCACGGCGTCGACCACGGCAGCTCGCCGCCCCTTTAACCCTTGTCAGCATGCACCATGGTCTCCACAGGGACCCCAACGTGTTAACATGCCCGAGGGGGATTCAGGGGGTGGACTGGGGAAGGGAAAGTTTTGGTCTGGACCACTGCAGAGTTCTGGGTGTCACACATGCTGCCAGTCAGGACATTGGAGCAGAAACCGTCCCTACAACATGCTGCAACACTCCACCTTCCTCCTGTGTCAGCTCTGAGTCCTGGAGCAGGACCTGATATGCAGATGTGACTGCATGGACCCGGCCGCTGCTGATGGGCCCGGGGATCCCAGAACCAGAGGGTCTGGCAGAGCCCTGCTGGTTGTGACTGTGAACAGTGTGGATATGGATTTTATGGTGGACATATATGCACGGTTTTCACCTTTGACCTCTGGAGGTGATGGATCCTCCTTGTCCTCAGACTGGTTGTGGGATTTTCTGGAAGTAAGAGACTAACGGATGTGGCCGGCAGGCAGCACAAGTCCCACCCCAACTACAGAGTCAGAGGATGTTTTCTGGAATAAGCTGCACCCTGATTCTGTTTAGAAAGACTGTTGTGTTCACTCAGTTCTCTGTGGAAAACCTGGATCTGCTTCCTTGAACCTTTGGCCCCCTCCCTGATCCTTTACATGTCAGTCTTTATTAATTACACATATGAACCTGATTTATCAACCAGGAAGCTTTAATAGACATGTGTTGGGCACTTCCTGGCATAAATTTCTGCTTGTATGCTGATTGGTGGGGGGGGCGTGGTGACTGTAGTGGATCTGATTCCTGAGCAGACCGAGTGGTCCGAGCTGAATGATTATACACACCTACATATATTCCTGGCCTTGTATCCACATGACCAGGCCACACATTTAGGCCATAGATCAAACATTTTCTCATTATTTCTGCTTAGCTTCATACTACACTTTGAACATGCATACAAAGTTCTGCAGTCCTGCAGACTTTTGCAACTGAACAAAGTCCCAGTATTTTCTCTGCTCTGCTGCTGTGAAGCAAAACATCAGTTCTTACAGACAAAACAACTTCTGGCACGCTCTACATCTCTAGCTGTGCCTTATCACAAAACATTTATCTTCAGCGTCTCTGACAGAACATGCACCAGGCAGGCCGTTACGGTGGCAAACCTGTTTAAAGACAGCACACAGATGATCTCTGAGTATTCCCGGCTCGAGTACGTTTCTAAATTTTCAGCCCAGACAACATAAGGCTGCATTAACTGTATGACAATAAATAAGAAGGTAATTTCCTGGCTTCGGTGTACGCCACTCAGGTGCAATATGACCAATCGAAGAAAAATATTAGGAAAGGTTGGAATCCTCATGTTTTTATTTGCTGACAGCCCGGTGTTTTAGTCCTGACCTGAACTCTGTTATTATTAATTTCACATCAAGTGGTTTTATCTGACGAGGGGAAGCAACTCTTGTGAAGGCTGCCAGTAGACAGCCCGTTCTCTGGCTCAACATGCTCAACAAACAAATATTTGTACCCTGTAGGTCTTCAAAATACCATAAACATGAGGCCGATCATCTGGGATAATATTGATCTTTCCAAGGTTAAGCTAGTTATGCTAGACCGTTAGCCTTGGCCTGTTCTGATACACACATTTGTGTTAAGTCCAGTGGAGAAGTGTGTGTAACATTGGAAAACATTCTCAAGAAGGAGGTGTTGCTGTGTGTGTGTGTGTGTGTGAGAGAGAGTCTTGTTGTAATGAATGAAATCATCTTTAACATCAATGTTGGATGTTTTATTCCCGATTTGACTGTCGATCGACACACAGTCCTACATCCAGCCTCTCTACTCCCACTCCTGCTGATGACACGCACCATGACTGTGTGGCTGGACTGGCCATCCTCTGCACCCCCAGACCTGACCTCTCTGACCGACCTCTAGTTGACCCTGACTTGATGGCTCCGCTCTCAGAACCCAGACCCAGGTGTGGGTTTCGGAGCACTATGGAAACACCGTGGTTTCCTGACATCTGATGGTGACCCAGTTCGTCACCGTCGCCTTATTGACTCCCTTCTTTCTGCCATTTTGCTCCCCTGACAGGTTGCTGTATGCACACGTGCACTGACTCTTCTGACCCTGTCTCTACAGGTGACTCTCCTGCAGATGAAGGCTGCGTCTCTGACCCACCCTCCTTTTGCAGCCTCTCACTTCCTCTTTTCTCTCACGGCCCACAGATGGAGAGATTTCCTCCTTGGTCTCTCTCAGGCCTTTTCAGGCCTCTTGGACCAAAGCACTTCCTCTCATAATGTTGTCCATGTGCATGCGTAAAAGGGGAGGACCAAATTGGTCCCCCCGTAGATTCTTTTTGCAGGTCCACCCGAATGGGCATGGGCCCCTCCGAGGCTCCCCCTCCTGGCACGACCCTGTGTGATAGTAATGTTTTAACATACTGTGCTGATCTCATGTGAACTTTTTCAGGCATTTGCTCTCAGGTTGCTGCAGACCTTCCTGAACCAGCGTCTAAGTAGCTCCGTTTACTTCAGCCTGGAGACTTTGTACTGATGAGAAGCTTCAAACGGAGGTTCCTGCACTGATCGTGGCTCCCCGGCTTGCTGCTGATCCTGACGCAGCAGTGTAACGCACCACCCGACAGAGGGCAGAATAATCCCTGTGGTAGCGTGGGTAGTGAGACAGTCTACTCTCACACCTGAAGACCAGCCGCCGTTCTCAAGCAATCTCAGTGTGGAGTGAAATTAGCGTCCACCTGCAACAGTAGCGTGCCAAGCTCCAACGCAAGCTCCGCCCACATGGCATCATAGAGAGAGATCGACTCTGGCATCCATTTAGGATTCATGTCTGATCATTAAAGAGCTCAATGTGTTGTTTGGTTATTTTTAGCTATCATCATTGTGTTTCCTATTGTATTCTTTAATCAATCTGCTTCACCCCCTGTTAACTGCTCTGCCACTCCCTACCGCTCCTTCACTGCCCCGCGGTCGCTGAGTGCCCAGAAGGGTTCTAAGGGCAACCTCCGACGGTTAAAAGTGAAGCCTATGCTGAAGTGCATTCAGCTGCAGTTCCCCCTTCATCCACTAGGGGTTGGCTCCAAAACAGAGCAAATCCCCATAGACTCCCATGTCCCATGTTCCCATGCGGGTCCTTTTTATTGACAGGTACCAATCTCTGGCTTCAAGGACGAAGAACGTAGAACAACCACGGTTTTTAGCCGGTAAACAATGTGACTTAGCTTTAGCCTCCGTTAGCTGGGTAGCTCCCATTATCTTGGGGTTAGCTCAGTTAGCTTTTAGCTACAGTTAGCTCAGTTAGCTTTTAGCTACAGTAGGCTTGGAGTTCGCTAGATGTCCGTCATCCGCCATGACACTCACAGCCCCCCTCTCAACTCCACCTCTTTGCCCATATTTGTGTTTTCCGGGCAAGACAACGCGCATGACGCTACCAACATGGGGACAGTAGGAACCGCCCACCAAGCTTCAATTCAGCTCTTCAGGAACCTATGGGTGACGTCACGGAGACCCATTCCATCTCTTTATACAGTCTGTGGTTCTAACAGGTAGACGCGCCGTCATGTATTTCCCTGCTAGCACTCTGAGGAGCCCCTGTGAGGTCTACTCTGTCATTATGATACATGCGCCATGTGTGTGCTCTGGTTCTTTGGATGGCATGGTGATCGGTGGTCCAGTTACCAGTGGTGTTTTTCTGATTCCACTTCTGCATCTACTTGGGGGACCGTTTTTTCCTAAACTGGAACTGACTGGTCTCCTTCCTCCTACGTGGATAATAAGAATTGTCGCAGGTGGTCTTGTGTGTTGAAATTAGACCTGACTAAGGCTACTTTGGTGTTCACGTTTAACACTACCTCTGAACCCCTTTTGCAGTATCCTCCTCCTAGCCGATATTGCGGTGATACTTTTAATAACTCCTGTTGTCATATGAGGTTATTTGTGTATGTTCTGGGCCCTCGCCGGGACCCGTTAGTAGATTTTTCTCTTTGCAGTGATGTCGCATCGTCGCCTCGTAGCTTGGCTGAGTCCTATGCTGATTTTCCTGTTGTCGGTCTTTTCCCGGGTCCCAAGTCTGAACTTGAGAAGTAAGTGGATGATTGCTTTGAGATGATGACTGGCATGTCTGCTCAGAGTAATAATTGGATGTTGCTGGCTGAGCAGGTAGAAGTGTTTGTTGGAGTTGCCTGTGTGGTCTGCCTGGGGCCCAGACCTGTGCTGCATGTAGTTACCCCTCCACCTGAGTTTGACTCCACCTGTATGATTGATTTGCTCTCTTCTGAAAACCCTAACCCTATCCCTTTCAGATATGTATTTCCTTGGATGTTCCTTTCCTTGTTACCTGCACACAGTCCCCTCCTCTCTGGTTCAGGTGTGACGAAGTGAGATTTTACTTGCTTCATGAGCTCCTCTCCGGGTTCTGGTTTTGTTGGGGTTTTGGTCCGTGCTTGGTGTGACAGTGTTTATGCTGTTAATTTTCTGTGGCCTGCGCCGGCCTTTGGTGGTGGTACGGTGGTCTTCTTAGGGGCGTGCTGCCATCGAAGTGGGCTGGTATATGTGCCCCTGTCACCCTTCTCTTGCCTACAGCTGTCTTCCTGGGTTTCCCATCTGCCTCCTTATCCAGTCACTCGGTCATCCTGATGACTCAGCTGCTTCTGTCTACATTAACGCTATTGGGGTTCCATTGCAGTGTTTGCTGTGTCGTCCTGTGTCTCAGAGCCTTGTTGGTTGGGCTGATTGACTCTGCCTTAGGAATTCGCATTCCTCGGCTTGTTTATTATTCTCCCTGCTTCAGATCTCCCTCTCTTTGATCCTTTTTCCTTCTTTTTTGATAGTGATGGCTATTCTGATTCTGACTCTGACACGTGAGTGTTTTTCCTTTCAGGATGTTTTATGACGGATTTTCTTCAACCCTGCCAGGAGTGACCATTCTGATGTTTTAGTTTCCTGCATCTCTTTGGGTAGTTAGTGTTATTTTATGGGTTTGTTTGGTTGCTTTGTTATGTTCGTGAATTGTGTTTCTTTTGTGTTGATCCTGAAAGGATCAAAAGGGGGGGAATGTGGTGGAATTATGCGTATAGTGTAGTTTTAATATGTTACTCATTTATTAAGTTTCTTTTAAGTAGTACAAGATATATATTCTGCATAGTTAGAGTAGTTCAGTAAGCTTGCTTTAGTAGATTCATGCATAAAACTAAGTGTTCTGTTCAAGGCCTGTTTCAGCTTTGACTGTTGTTATCTCCAAGCTAGCAGTTGTTTTGACTAGTGCTGCCAGGCAAAGGTTGTTTGTGTATGCCTAAAGAACTCTGTAGCACTCTGAGCAGGGGCAGAGCTCTCGAGACCTCTCACCCGCAACAACTGTACATGCCCAATAAATTGAACAGAAAACTGTTGATTTATAGATTTATTTCTCATCGGATAAATTCCACGACAACTGCATTGATCCCACTGTGGACCCACATCAGTATGCATGTAGGAAGAACCGATCTACAGTGGATGTCATTTCTTCTGTGGACAGCCCCCCCCCCCCCCCCCCCCCCCCCAACCCCCCCACACCTTTAAGAGAAGGACTACTCCTATGTCTGCTCTGCTTGTTGTGGATTTTATATCTTGTATAAAATCTATATCTTATATTTTATATATAAGATATTTACATATAATATTTAACACCTTCATTCCACAGACACTGATCCACAAACGTTGGACGCTTTTAACAAAACCCTCTGCAGTTCTGGACTTCCTGACAGGATGGCTACGGACCGGAAACATCGCCTCTTCCCCCGTTATCCTCTCTGGTTCCCATCAGAGCTGAACCCACAACTCTGCTGGATAGTCAGGGTTAGGGTTAACTGACCTAACCTTAACTAACCCTAACCTGAGCAAACCCTAACCCTCCCTAACCCTAACCCTTCCTAACCCTAGTCTGTCCTCCTGTCTGTCTGTCTGTCCTCCTGTCTGTCTGTCTGTCTGTCTTCCTGTCTGTCCTCCTGTCTGTCTGTCTGTCTGTCTGTCTTCCTGTCTGTCCTCCTGTCTGTCTGTCTGTCTGTCCTCCTGTCTGTCTGTCTGTCTGTCCTCCTGTCTGTCTGTCTGTCTGTCTGTCCTCCTGTCTGTCTGTCTGTCTGTCTGTCTGTCCATCTGTCCTCCTGTCTGTTCGTCTGTCTTGCTGTCTGTCCTCCTGTTTGTCTGTCTGTCCTCCTGTTTGTCTGTCTGTCCTCCTGTTTGTCCTCCTGTCTTGCTGTCTGTCCTCCTGTCTGTTTGTCTGTCTGTCCTCCTGTTTGTCTGTCTGTCTGTCTGTCCTCCTGTCTGTCTGTCTGTCTGTCTGTCCTCCTGTCTGTCGGACTGTCCTCCTGTCTGTCTGTCTGTCTGTCCTCCTGTTTATATATTTATCTGTCCATCTTTCCTCCTGTCTATCCATCTGTCTGTCTGTCTGTTTGTTTGTCCTCCTGTCTGTCTGTCTGTCCATCTGTCTGTCTGTCTGTCCTCCTGTCTGTCTGTTTCTCTTTCTGTCGGTCTGTCTGTTTGTCCTCCTGTCTGTCGGACTGTCCTCCTGTCTGTCTGTCTGTCTGTCTGTTTGTCCTCTTGTCTGTCTGTCCTCCTGTCAGTCCTCCTGTTTATATGTCTGTCTGTCCATCTGTCCTCCTGTCTGTCTGTCCTCCTGTCTATCTGTCCTCCTGTCTGTCTGTCTGTCTTGCTGTCTGTCCTCCTGACTATCTGTCTGTCCTCCTGTCTGTCTGTTTGTGTGTCCATCTTTCCTCCTGTCTGTCTATCTATCTGTCCTCCTGTCTGTCTGTCTGTCTGTCCTCCTGACTGTCTGTCCGTCTGTCT